>NC_045444.1:34340435-34529846 GCF_002776525.5 Piliocolobus tephrosceles | reverse complement strand
CGGTGGCTCAAGCCTGTAATCCCAGCACTTTGGGAGGCTGAGACGGGAGGATCACGAGGTCAGGAGATGGAGACCATCCTGGCTAACACGGTGAAACCCCGTCTCTACTAAAAAATACAAAAAAACAACGCAGCCGGGCGAGGTGGCGGGTGCCTGTTGTCCCAGCTACTCGGGAGGCTGAGGCAGGAGAATGGCGTAAACCCGGGAGGCAGAGCTTGCAGGAAAAGCGAGCCCCCGTCTCAAAAAAAAAAAAAAAAAAAAAAAAAAAAAAAAGACTAGACAGAATAAATATTTAATTCTTTCCTGTTATTTACCAGTTTTCAAAAGAATGGCTTAGTTCCCCCAGCATCCTCCAGTGGTGAGTAATTTAATTGTTATTATTTGTTTTTGTTTTTGTTTTTGCTTTTGAGATGGAGTCTTGCTTTGTCGCCCAGGCTGGAGTGCAGTGGTGCAATCTCGGCTCACTGCAAGCTCCGCCTCCCGGGTTCACGCCATTCTCCTGCCTCAGCCTCCAAGTAGCTGGGACTACAGGCGCCCCCCACCTCGCCCGGCTGGGTTTTTTTTTTTTTTTTGTATTTTTTAGTAGAGACGGGGTTTCACCGTGTTAGCCAGGATGGTCTCCATCTCCTGACCTCCTGATCTGACCGCCTGGGCCTCCCAAAGTGCTGGGATTACAGGCGTGAGCCACCGTGCCTGGCCTAATTTAATTATTTTTGTTGTCCTTGCTATTTTAATATTATACACTCATGCATTTAAACATTATTGACAGCTTCAATCTACTATAGTCATCATCCTCAGCAATGGTCAAATTGTCCAGTCTTTAGCCAGCTGGAACCTTTTGGTTTGCTCCTGAGTACTGTCTAGGTTAAGACAAGACAACACAATGTCATGTTCTGAGGTTAGACTGATAAAAATACAATTTGAAAATCCACATGGAATGGTTTTATCCTGTCAAAAGACTTTATTTGCACAAATCTTGGAGAATGGAAAGCTTTTTAACCTGGCAAGAAGACTACATGAGTAAAAAGTAGATCATACTCCTCTGAGGAGGGCATCCTTGATTAACATTACACTATATATAAAGTTATATAATTATATTTTATATTTATATGAAGTATATAAATATACTTCACGCCTTCTTTCAGGCACAGACACTTCCAATTATTCAGGCAGAAGCAGCTGGCAATGAACTTGACAGCCAAGTACCTTCCTATATCCATTCTTTGTACTCAACCACTGAAAATCTCTGGTATGAGATTATATTTATTTTCCCTAAACACTCTTTCTTATTGATGTATCATTTATAAATGCACAGGTTTAACCATATAGGCTGATGGATTTTGACAAATTCACAACCCATGTATCTATCACCAACAACAAGAAACAGAACATCTCAATCCATAGGAACATTTCATATGCCTCTTTCTGGTTAGTCCCACCCATCCCCTCAGACAACCACTGATTTGTTTCTATCACATAGATAAGATTTGTTTACTTTGGATGTCACATAAATAAAAACCATACAGAACAAACTCTTCAGTATCTGGCCTTTTTTCATAGCATAATGTGTTTGAGATTTATTCATGTTGTTCTATCAGTAGTTCATTCATTTTTAATGCTGAGTAGCAGCACACCACAAGTTGTTAATTCTTTCACCAACTGATAAACATTTGAGTTGTTTCCAGTTTTTGCCTGTAATAAATAAAGCAGCTATAAACATTCAAGTACAAGTTGTTTTAGAAACATATGTTTTCATTTTTCTTGGGTTGGGATTGAGTTATATTTTAAATACAAAAGGACTTCAAAAAGTCCACAGAAAAATGGTAATTGAAAGATTAAAATAACCAACTTTATTTCTCAACGTAAACTCCATCAAATTCAAGAACCTTTTGTAAGTGATGATACCAGCAATTTAGTCCATTCCTAAAGAACTGAAGGTCCTGGGAATTTAACCATGTCAATGCAGTCTTTTTGACATTATTAACTGAGGAAAAAATGGATGCCCTTTAAAGATTTTTCAATTAGGAAAGAAAAGTCAGAAGAACCAAATCAGGACTGCAAAGTGGATGCCTAATGATAGCCCATTGAAACTCTCACAAAATTGCCCTTGTTTTGTAAGAGGAATGAGCAGGAGCATTGGTGTAGTGGAGAAGGACTCTCTAGTGAAGATTTTCCAGGTGTTTTTCTTCTAAAGTTGTGGCTAACTTCCTCACAATACTATCATAATAAGCAGACGTTGTCACTCTTTGTCTCTTCAGGAAGTCAACAAGAAAAGTCTTTGAGCTGCCCAAAAACCTCTTGCCATATCCTTTGCTCTTGACCTGTCTGCTTTTGCTTTGACTGGACCACTTCCACCCTTAGTACCCATTGCTTTGATTGTGCTTTGTTTTCAGGATTGTACTGGTAGAGTCACATTTCATCTCTCACTACAATTCTCTGAAAAAAAAAAAAAAAAAGCTTCAGGACCTTGATCCCACTAGTTTTAAATTCCCATTGAACACTTTGCTCTTGTCTGCAGTAGATCTGGGAACAACAGTTTTGGCATTCATCTAGTGGAAAGTTTGCTCAACTTTAATTTCAGTCAGAATTGTGCACATTGGGCCAATTGAGATGTTAATGGTCTTGGCTATTGTTTATACTAACAATCATCAATCCTCTGCAATCAGGGCACAAACAAGATGAATTTTTCCCTCACAAATTGATGTGGATGGTCTGCTATTCCAGGCTTTATCTTCAACATCATCTTGTCCCTTCTTAGTTATATATTTGTAAACTGATTTATTTGAGGATACTATCCCCATAAATTTTTCATGAAACATCAATGATTTCACCATTTTTCACCTAAGACTCACCATCAATTTGATGTTTGTTCTTACTTCAATTCTGACAGAATTGACATTGCTCTAATAGAGGCTCTTTCTGAACTGATGTCTTATCCTTCTAAATGCCTCAAACTAGATCCTGTTCAGACAAGTCACAACAAATTAGTATGAGTTTATTTGGGGGCAAATTGTTTTTTGAAATCTGTGCAGTGTTTTCATAATATGCATTTTTCAGGAACTTCTCAAAGACATTGTATATGCTTTATGAGAAGCTACTGAACAGATTTACAAAATGATTGTACCATTTTACCCTTCTACCCATGATGAATAAGCATTCCAATCATTCATTGGAATGACTGACTTGAATTACACTCCTGTTGTAACCAATACTTGATATTGTCAGTCTTTTGAATTTCAGCTATTACAATGGGTGTGGAGTGATCTCTTGCTGTGATTTTAATTTGCATTTCCCTCACAACTAGTGATGTTGAATATCTTTGCATGCACTTAATTGGGTAATCTCACGTCTTTTGTGAAGTGTCTAAGTCTTTTGACCCTATGTTGTTTATCCTTTTATCACTGATTTATAGGGATTCTTTCTATATTCTGGGTACTAGTTTTTTTAATCATATATATGTATTATAAATACTTTCTTCTAAACTACAGCTCGCCATTACATTTCCTTAGACTTTGTTTTCAATTTTATTTTTCACTATATTTCTAGACTCTAGGTCTTCCCTCAATTGCTAACCTAAGCTCAAATAGAATACACCATTTATTGAGCACTTACTATGAGCCCTCTACTGTGCTAAACTCTTTATACCTATTGACCTCCTCTGCTACTCACGACAATTCTGGGAGGCAAATAACAGTCACCACATTGAATCAACAGGGAAAGTTAAGCTAAACAACCTCCCAATATCACCCAGCCAGTAAGAAAGAGAAAGACTTTAAGCAATGGTGTTCAATGATGGCTGCACATTCGAGTTACCTAAAATGCAGGCAAGGTAAAAATTACTAATGCTCAGGCTCCAATCTCAGAAATTCTGATTTAATTGGTCTGAGGAGGCAGCCCAGACATGGGTAACTTTTTAAAGCTCATTGGAATCACAAAATTGGGGTATAAATTAAAGATAGATGGATGATAGATACATACATAAACAATTAAAAGTTCATCAAGTGATTCTAAGGGATCAGAAACTCTGATTCAAAATGTGCTGAGCTCCCTGCTGCATTGCTCAGGGTTTGGCTCCAGAAGATTGCCCTGTCCCCTAGTGCAGAAAGAGTTAAATGACAGGCAGTCCTGGAGACCATCTTTCAGCATCATTTACAGGCTATGCAAAGAGAAAGCGTGCCTGGCTGACGCAGTTCTCACTGTGCAGACTGGAGATGCTTTGGGTTTTAATTTAAGGAGCTCTTTAAAATCTGCTCTCTCCTCCACCCCCACTTTCCCAGGAGACATCATATCCAGACGTCAACTCATAAAACCAGGTCCAATTTTGGAGGCTGCAGTGATCTGGGAACCATCCAATGTGTCCTTGCAGACAAGCAGTCACAACTCGGAAATGACGATTGCATAGAGGTTTCAATGTCGCATGCCAACAGCCTATCTCACTGACAATTTTCGACTTGCTGTCATTTCATGATGCTTCCCCGCTCTCCAAGGAAACCTGGCACCAAGTGGGGGAGGGGCCCCTGCTTTTCCTTTCAGTGATCCAGTCATACCACTGTGGCTTTCAGAAGCTGAGCTAGGAGTTCTGAAAAGCCAATATCTTTATCAAGAGGGAAAGGAGAGAGAGCCAGGCAGAGACAGGTTTCTCTAAAATAAGACCCTTCTTGATTTTTCTCCCTGGGACATTTATAGCTCATAGCAATCAGCCCCAAAGATCCTAATTTGTCCTAGAATCAGAATCCTGGTCTCACTCAGTTGAGGGTAGGGGGAATTTAATGAGTATTTCTGTCTTTGAAAATTACCCTCATCACTTGAGTGTCAAAAACACAGACAGTGGCCGGGCTTGGTGGCTCATGCCTGTAATCCCAGCATTTTGGGAGGCCGAGGAGGGTGGATCATTTGAGGTCAGGGGTTCGAGACCAGCCTGGCCAACATGGTGAAACCCTGTCTCTACTAAAACCACAAAAATTAGCCTGGAGTGGTGGTAGGTGCCTGTAATCCCAGCTACTCGGGAGGCGGAGGCAGGAGAATTGCTTGAACCTGGGAGGCAGAGGTTGCAGTGAGCCAAGATCGTGCCATTGCACTCCAGCCTGGGGGACAAGAGTGAGACTTTGTCTCAAAAACAAACAAATGAAAAACAACACAGATGGCTAGGTATGATGGCTCACGCCTACAATCCCAGCACTTTGGGAAGCTAAGGCAGGAGGATGTTCAAAGTCAGTAGTAGCTGAAGACCAGCCTGGGCAACAAAGCAAGATCCTGTCTCTACAAAGAATTTTTAAAAATCAACCTGGTGAGATGGCACACACCTATAGTCTCAGCTACTTGGGAAGCTGAGGCAGAAGGATCGTTTGAGCCCAGGATTTGGAAGCTGCAGTGAGCTATGACTGTGCCACTGCTCCAGTGTGGGTGACAAAGCGAGAACCTGCCTCTAAAAAAAAAATTAAAAATTTTGTAAAACCACAGAGTATGTAGAACAATATTGGATATTTGTTCCTGGCCAACAAGCTTTCATTGAGCAACATGTAAGAATTGCTGAGGGGGAACAAAATGATCCACCTCAGAACAGAATCTCTCCCCAGAAAGCTCAGGCACCATGCTTCTTTGCAGAACAGACAGGCTTGTTTTAGGAATGAAGACAGGGTTTGGAGGCACCTCGAGTAGCCGCTGAGGCCTGAAGCACTGCATCTAGAGCAGTGGTTTTCAAAGTGTGGTCTCTGAGCCAACAGCATCACCTGGGATGTGGTAAAAATGCAGATTCTCAGGCCTTGTCTCAGACTTTGAGTCAGAAACTTGGTGGGGCGGGGGGAGGGGGAGCGGGCAGTAATCTGCAGTTTAACAAGTCCTCCAGGTGATTCTAATTCAATTTAAAGTTTGAGAATCATTGATGTAGTCTGGACTCTAGGAAATCATCTTGGAAATTTTGAGCCCTGCTGGATTACAGGCAGGAGGGCGGCAGGGAAGGACCCTGCTTTAAGCTCTCTGCAGTCATTTCCTCCCTAGTGTAAATGGGGATGGGAGTGGGGGTGGAGGGGGTGAAGGTGAGAACAGCAGAGGCAGAGAGGCTGAGGAGGTAGAGGAGCACATCTTTTCTGCCTTCCCTGTGGAAGGAAGATCCACCCAGTGCAATGACAAAAGCAGCTGCCTGAGTAGGATCCTGCCTTCTGTTTCAGAGGCATGGGGTCTGCAAATGTGTCTGGAAGTGTTCCATGGAGGGATAGAGTTAGGGAGGTGAGATGGCCACAGGGAGGACCTCAGGATCAGTCTGGAAATCAGCGCTAACTGGCTGCTGTGTACAACCTGCACAACAGTGCATGGTAGCCCTGCTCAGGAAGCAGGAGCTTAAACAAACAGAAGCTTCATCCTCAGAGCAAAGAAGAGACATGAAGGCAAATGCCAGGGTTGAGGGGGACAGTAGATGAAAGAGAAGATGAGCTCCAGAACAAGGTGTTTTAAGGGATTTGTTTTGATTGGGTCTGGTAAGACACACAGACACCGAAATGACTCATTGTAATTGCCAAAGCCAATGCACTGAGAATAGCAGGGTTTTGTGTCTGTTTGTTTGTTGTTTTTTTGCAGCAAAGAAAGAGTTTAATAATCACAGGGCCAGCCAAGTGGAAGAATGAGAGTTAGCTCTTAAATCCATCTCCCCAAGAATTTGGAGACCAGAGTTTTTCAGGGATCATTTGGTGGGCAGGCAGCCAAGGAATGGGGAATGCTGATTGGTAAGTTGGAGGTTGAAATCACAGGGGTCAAAGCTATCTTCTTATGCTGAGTCCATTCCGGGGTGGGGGTCATAAGACTAGTTGAGCCAGTTTCATGGTATGGGTTACTGGTCCGGGTGGTGCCAGCTGGTCTATCAGGATGCTAGTTCTGAAAGGTACCTCAGATACCAGTTTTAGTTTTTACAACCGTGGTGTCCTCTACAGAAGCGTTTGGAGGAGGTTACAAATCTTGTGACCGCTGGCCACACAGCTAAACCCCATCCTGTCCTCGTGGCTAAGTTTTTATTAGCTTTACAAAGGCAATTTTGGTCCCTGAGCAAGGTGGGGGTTAGTTTCAGGAAGGGGCAGTTATGATCTTTGTTTTAGAGTTAAACTATAAACTAAATTCCTCTCCTAGTTAGCCTGGCCTACACCCAGGAGGAAAGGCATTTAGCTTGTGAGGTTAGAAGCAAGACAGCGTCATTTGGGTCAGATTTTTCTCATTGTCATAATTTCTCTGTCAGATTTCTCTCATTGTCACAAGTTTTACAAAGGTGATTTGATTATGAAGGAAGAAAGGTGTTTTGGTTGTTTTTGTTTGTTGTTTGTTTTGAAACAGGGTCTCCCTTTGTCACCCAGGCTGGAGTGCATTGACACAGTCTCGGCTCACTGCAACCTCCAACTTCCTGGCTCAGGTGATCCTCCCACTTCCGCCCCCCAAGTAGCTGGGACTACAGGCCTGTGCCACCACGCCTGGCTAACTTTTTTGTATTTTTAGTAGAGACGGGGTTCACCATGTTGAAACTAGGTTCGAGACCACCAGGCTGGTCTTGAACTCCTGAGCTCAAGTGATCCTCCCGCCTTGGCTTCCCAAAGTGCTGGGATTACAGACGTGAGCCACTGCACCCGGCTGAAGGAAGAAGTTTATTATACTCACAGATTCTCTAGAAGCAGGAGACATGGCCCACCGCACCAGGGGACACAGGAGGAACCCCCAGGCTGGGCAGGAGGCAGAGGGGGCCAGGAGAAAATGAGAGCAACGGTCTTTACCTTGGTTTCCACGGGATGAGCGGATGAGGCAAGGTAGGTGGGCTCAAGCTTGGCTCGTCTGAATCATTTCCACAGCCATGGGGGCTGCCCCTAGTGCTCTGGTACCAGGAGTATGACAGCCCAATAGCGGAGGTGGCTGGGGTTTGGGGCTCTGAATTGCTCGGTTTGCATTTGAAAGGCAGGCTGCCTCGTGAGTTGTTTACTGTATCTAGAAATTGGCTAATCCTGGCAGGGGCACCCCCTCCAGGGTTTTGCTTCTTTACGGAAAACAAAAGGCATGGTTAATCTACAGGGATAACGAAGTAAGATTCTGCAAGCTCGCCTACTCAATTGACCTGACCACTTTGTTACCATTTGTACACACCTGTGCTGGCCAGCACAGGCGCCCCTAGCTACCTGGGGCTCTTGGAGGCTTGAAATAGGGCCAGCGTGACTGAGGAACTGACCTTTACATTTTTATTCCAGTCTTCTGTTAAATAGGCTTCATAAGAGTCTAAAATATCTCATTTTTATATTGAAGACATGTTGAAATTATAATGTTTTGAATATATTGTGCATACATTGAATATACTATTAAATTTAATTTCATCTGTGTCTCTTTGTAAAATGTGGCCTCTAGAAAACCTAGAATGACGTATATGTTTGTATTATTTTTCACTGAGCAGTACTGGCCTATACTTAATAGTGATTGGAAGTAAAATCCTAAAACAACAACAATAAAATGGTGGCTTTTTAAAATTAAGGAGTTCTAGCCAGGCGCAGTGGCTCATGCCTGTAATCCCAGCACTTTGGGAGGCTGAGGCAGGCTGATCACCTGAGGTCAGGAGTTCCAGACCAGCCTGACCAACATGGAAAAAAGTATTTTTCTACTAAAAATACAAAATTATCTAGGCATGGTGGTGCATGCCTGTAATCCCAGCTACTTGGGAGGCTGAGGCAGGAGAATCTCTTGAATCTGAGAGGCAGAGGTTGCAGTGAGCCAAGATCGCACCATTGCACTCCAGCCTGGGCAACAAGAGCAAAACTCCGTCTCAAAATAAAATAAAATAAAATTAAGGAGCTCTTTAAAATCTGCTCTGAACAAGCACAGTCCATGCCTTCCTCCTGTTGGAGGATGACATCCTTCTTGACTGCCAGTCCTGTGAAGTGCGTGTGATTCACAGAGATCCTCAAGATTAGACTTTTGGAGGCACTGTGGTTATAAATTAGTGCAAGAGGTTTCTTGGCACAGGATCCAGGAGCTCTGGCCCTGTGTCAGCTGCAGGAAAGCTTCTCAGCTAATTGGGGTGCTGGTGGGTTGGGGGATGGGGGCAGAAGGGGCCAAGGCTCCGTTCCAAGGACAGAGACAAAGCTGTCACCAGGCTCGCTCATGAAAACCCTGGGGCTGGTCAGGGCAGGGGTGGGGGCTCAAGGCTGGAAGAGTGACCTCACAGAGCACTAGAGGATGGGGTGCTGCAGTGGGCAGCCACCTGCACCTGCACATTTCAGTCATGGGTGTGAGAAGCACTGATCTCTGTGCAAACAGGATCTGAAATCCTAGGTCACATCCTGTAGTGAACTTGGGGTGAGACCCCTTGGTGGAGGGGCTCTCCTATGTTGGGAAACAGCCATCTATGTAGCCTAGAAGAGCGACTACCTTGAAGAAGGAAAGAATGTTCTTCTTCCCACCAGTAGAGGCAATCTAGTTCATTCAGTCTGACAGGCTTTCTTTTAGCCTACTATGTGCCAGACACTGGAGTCCAAGGCACTCGTGGTCGCTCCCTGCCCTCAAGGAGCTTTGAGGAGGAGGCGGTCACTGTGTAATAAATTAAAGTACAGGCAGGGTGCAGTGGCTCACGCCTGTAATCCCAGCACTTCGGGAGGCCGAGGCAGGTGGATAATCTGAGGTCAGCAGTTTGATACCAGCCTGGCCAACATGGTAAAACCCCCATCTCTACTAAAAATAAGCACAAAATATTAGCTGGGCGTGGTAGTGGGTGCCTGAGGCAGGAGAATCGCGTGACCCCGGGAGGTGGAGGTTGCAGTGAGCTGAGACCATGCCATTGCACTCCAGCCTGGGCAACAACAATGAAACTCCATCATATATATATATAAAATAAGTGTTGAGAAAGGGAAGTAAGGAGAAGGTACCCTCATCTGAAGGTCAGAGAAGGCCTCTTGAAGGCCTCTATATACAGGAACATGCATGTATATTTTGGCAATCCAGGGGAGGCTGAGGGCAGAAGACAGTGTTTCCAGTTGAGGGATTTGCACACACAAAGGCTCAGAGGCGAGAGAGGGCTGTTCCACCATGAGTTAATGCATTCAGCAATAATGTGTGGATTTATTAGCCACACAGATGCCAAATGTGTTTTGGGATGATTTTACCACCCTGACCTGCTCTAGAAATAAATACAATAACAAATACAATAGCGGTCCCTCATGTATTCACTTAGCATTCCTGGGGCATCAAAAGTGTGTCAGGCACAAGAGTTCACTGTCAGAGGCCTGCAAACAGCCAGGGAACCCGGAGGATGGCAGGCTTGGTGTTGCAGAATTTGGGGAGAGGAGGGAGAGGTACTGGGGGGCCAAAGCAGCTCCATCTTGGATGCTAATCTGCCATGTTGGATTCTGATTAACCCCAGTTCCAGGAAGCCTGTAAGATTTCCAGTGTATCTATTGTTCCTTTGGTAAAGGCAGGTACTTACCATAAATCCTGCCCTTAGGTCAAACAACCTTGATGTCATAGTACTTCAATTATCCTACACACCCCTTCTGAAGCACCCCTCCCCTATGGCATAGAAGCCTAGGTCTGAGAGATAATGCATGGATCCACCGTCTAGTCTTCTTGCCGCCCAAGACACTGACATGGCTTCTGTTCGTAAATTACTTGGAAACTATAGTTTCTTCTATTACATGTTTCTAAGAAACTGGATTTGCCAGCCTCTTTCTTCAGCCTATCAGCTTCCTCAGACTTTGGGGTAGGTTTGCCTAGGCCTGCCCACCACAAAACAGGTGGAAAAAACACAAGACATTGAGGGAGGCAGCATTCATTGCAAGTTTGTGGCATGCTTTCTCTGAGAGCATGGAGGTCCACGGCACACTATCCTAGGAGCCTGAAGGAAGAGAAATATTACGGCACCTCTTTCTTCTGGGCTTCCTACATTTTGCCACTTGCCGCATACTGGAAGCTCTATCTCATATTGTCTTGTGTCTTGACCCTCTCTCCACTCTCACTGCCTGCTCAGGGTCCCATCAGTTACTGCCTAGACTAAAACAACAGCCCCTTCATGCCGGGCGTGGTGGCATGCACCAGTAATCCCAGCTACTTAGGAGGCTGAGGTGGGAGAATCACTTGAACCAGAGGCAGAAGTTGCAGTGAGCCGAGATCGCACCATTGCCCTCCGGCCTGGGCGACAGTGAGAGACTCCATCTCAAACAAACAAACAAATGAACAAAAAACCACAGTGGTGCTTATTAAAACACAAGAATCAAAACAGACTGAAAAGTAGAAGCTGGGCCCTGATGAGGGATTGGCTAGTGTGATCTCTGGCCAGTACTGACTGACTGGATGGTCAGTGTAATGAGACAATGATGTCTGTGCTTCTTCAGCTGTATTGAGGTGTACTGAAGGAACACAAGACAGGCAACCACTTGGCAGTCAGTGCAGAGAGGAGCAAGGGGAGAAGAGTGTTCATGTTATGGAAAAGTCAAGCAATAGATTCATGAAGAAGCCATAGTTTCCAAGTAATTTATAATAATGACAAAAGCCATGACTAGCAGTAAGACTAACAACAAATATACAAAGGTATTTATGGGTAAATCCCATCCAATTTATCCAAGATTTAATACAATTCCAAACAAGTTGCCTACAGAGCTTTCCTTAGCATCTAAGAAATTATCTCTAAAATGTATATGGAAAGAGAAGTTTCAAGAATAAGCAAGATTATTTAGAAAATGTTATCTTTAATCTACTAGATATTCAGAACTATTAAAATTATGGTAATTAAAACAAAGGCAGGAATAAAGCGTTAATGTTATGTATTCTAACAATGTAGAAATAGTAAAACTAACAATAACGGGAGAGAAAATGGGAAGTAAAATGACCTTAGTGATAGTCTCATGTAAAATTGCTAGGAATCAAAAGATGCCACTTATAGTAATATAAGCTTGAGGATTTTTAGCACACAAATGTGAAAACAAGTTATTACTGACTAAAACTGGATGATAAGAGAGGGGCACTCAAGCAAAGAAGACAAAAGATTAAATTGCTACTCATAGTAGGGAACCAATAAGTGCTATTCAAAGGAAGGAGAAAGTAAGGGTATTATATATAGACAGAAATGTGAAAGAAACCACTAAAGCAAATACAAACCTTCCTAAACACAAAGATGACTATAACAGCAACAAAAATGAACAAAGAAAACAGACCACATAGCAAAATAAACACATGCACAAATATGTATACACACACATAAACACTAATATAAACATTAAACAAAATAATATGAAAGGACTGAGACAAAACATCTCTCTCATATCAAAAAATGAAAATGGGTTTAAATGACCTATCAAAAGCAGTACACCATCTATGCTGTATTCAGAGATATACCCAAAACAATGTGACTTGGAAAGATTACAAATAAAACAAAAGCATGGGCAAGAGTATCTCTGCTGGATGTCAAAAAAAAAAAAAAAAAAATGGACTTGGCAGCTCCAAGGGTTCATCCCTCCATAGAAACATTTAAAAATCAAGCAAAAACTTTCAGAATCAACTTTGTCAGAACTCTAGAAAAGCCAAAGGCTTACAATAACAAACATATCCTGTATCAAGAAAAAGCTACCCAGAAATGATAGGAAAGCTTTGTGGTGTTTTTATTCGCTCTTGTCCCATCCACCACCAGGGCTCCTCAATGGTCTTGAAGGTGGTGTTTCATGTTCCGAGTGTGGGACTCTAGTCTTTCCTTCTGGAGGGAATAGAACAAACCCTATTTGTAAAGATTCCTTCCTTCCTTCCTTCCTTCCTTCCTTCCTTCCTTCCTTCCTTCCTTCCTTCCTTTCTTTCCTCTCTTTCTCTCTTTCTCTTTCTTTCTTTCTTTCTTTTCTTTCTTTCTTTCTTTCTTTCTTTCTTTCTTTCTTTCTTTCTTTCTTTCTTTCTCTCTCTCTCTTTCTTTCTTTCTCTATTTTTTTCTTTCTTCTCTTTCTGTTTCTTTTTTTTTTTTAGACGAGGTCTCATTCTGTCACCCAGGCTGGCGTGTAGTGGCCTGATCATGGCTCACTGCAGCCTTGACCCCCGCAGGCTCAGGAGATTCTCCCACCTCTGCCTTCTGAGTAGCTGGAAGCATGTGCTACCAAGTCTGGCTAATTTTTTTTGTATTTGTAGAGATGGGGTTTTGCCATGTTGCCCAGGCTGGTCTTGAACTCCTGAGCTCAAGCGATCTATCTGTCTCAGCCTCCCAAAGTGCTGGGATTACAGATTTGCACTACTGAGATTTGTGTTTTTCTATTCTAACCGGTCTGGGAGTTAACCAAAGGACTGACATACAGTACATGTTTTTGTTTTACCTAACTTGGAGCCAACTCATTGCAGAAAAGTGGCTGACATTCTCTAAAAGTATTATAAGCCAAACTACTTGCAGCCACTTTGGGCAAAAGATTATGGTTGAGGAAGTGTCACAAGCCTGAGTGAAAAAGCTGGGAAGAGAGTTTCTTTGGGAAATTGGGGCACTCAAAAGTGCCCTTACATACTTAGGAATTTAGAAGGCCAGATGCATCCCCAGGGCAGGACACATAATAAGACCTGAGAAGATGCTACATTTTCACTTCTGGATGATGTCTAGGCTCAGTGCAAGGAGGAAGTGAAGGCTAAGGTAGAGTTGTAAATGGCCTGGCCAAACGTTGAAGACATGCTCTGACACAGAGCCAATCTGCAAAGAATGAGGAAAAGTTGGATTTCTTGCTTCTCATCTTTTTTGTCCCCCTCTATCTCTCTTTCTCCTTGTTTTGTTTTATTTGTGGGTAGAGAGTGGAAGGAATCCTGGCACGGAGGAAATCTCTTTCAAAACACTCGCTGAGTGCAAGATAAACAAATAGAAACTTCAGAGACATCACAAAGAATACAAACATAGTTTAGAAAAGTTACTAAATAAACAAATAGCTACAACTTATAGCAAGAAAGAAACCCTGAGGATAGGGAAAAATATAATTTAACAAAAAAGGATGAAGCATGCAAGGGGAAAAAATATGGCCCATTCATTGAATAAATTAACAGAAACTCTCCCCGAAGAAGCATAGATATTGAATTTATTGGACAAATACTTTAAATTAACTGTCTTAAATATTCTCAAAGAAGTAAAGGAGGCTGGGCATGGTGGTTCACACCTGTAATCCCAGCACTTTGGGAGGCCAAGGCAGGCGGATCATCTGAGGTCAGGAGTTTGAGACCAACCTGGCCAACATCTCTACAAAAATACAAAAATTAGCCTGGCATGATGATGTGCACCTGTAGCCTTAACTACTTAGGAGGCTGAGGAAGCAGAATTGCTTGAACCTGGGAGGCTGAGGTTGCAGTGAACCAAGATCACACCACTGCACTTCAGCCTGGGCAACAGAGTGAGACTGTATCTCAAAATAAATAAATAAATAAATAAATAAATAAATAAATAAATAAATAAATGGACAAAAAGCAAAGGAAACAAGAACAAAGTATGAACAAATAGAGAATATCAAGAGATAGAAATTATAAAAGGAACCAAATAGAAGTTCTGAAGATGAGGAATACAATAACTGAAATATAAAACTCACTAGAGGGCTTTTTTTTTTTCTCCTGAGACAGGGTCTCTGTCACCCAGGCTGGAGTGCAGTGACATGATCATTGCTCACTGTTAGCCTCCACCTTCTGGGCTCAGGTGACCCTCCTGCCTCAGCCTCCCATATAGCTGGGATTACAGGTACATGCCACCATGCCAAGCTAATTTTTAAAAATTTTTTTGTAGAGACAGGGTTTTGCCATATTGCCTAGGCTGGTCTCAAACTCTTGGGCTCAAGAGATCTGCCCATCTCAGCCACCCAAAGTGCTGGGATGACAGGCATGAGCCACCTTGTTTGGCCCCTCACAAGAGGGCTTTAATAACAGATCTGAGTAAGGAGAAGAAAGAATGAGCAAACAAAAGATGGATCAATTGAAATAATTGAGTCTAAGGAGCAGAAAGAGAAAAGAATGAAGAAAAATAAACAGAGCTTGATAATAGTTTGTATATTTGTCCCTACCCAAATCTCATATTGAATTATAATCCCAAGCATTGGACTTGGGGCCTGGTGAGAGGTGATTGGATCATGTGGGTGAATTTCTTATGAATGGTTTATCATCATCCTGTCGATGCTGTCCTCATGACAGTGAGTGAATTCTCATGAAATCTGAGTGTTTAAAAGTATGTGGCACCTCCCTCTCTCTTGCTCCTGTTTTCATCATGTGAGGTGTCTGCTTCCGCTTTGCCTTTCCTCATGATTGTAAGCTTCCTCAGGCCTCCCCAGAAGCTGATGCTGGAACTGTGCTTCCTAGACAGCCTGCAAAACCATGAGCCAATTAAACTTCTTTTTCTTGATAAATTACTCAGTCTCAGATATTTCTTTAAAGCAATGCAAGAACAGCCTAATACAGAGCCTAAGGGACTGTGGGACATCAACTGTACCAACATATGCATAATGAGAATTCTAGAAGGAGAGGAGAGGAGGAAGCAGAAGAAGAAGCAGAAGAAATAGAAGTGGAAGAAAGAAAAAGAAGGAAAAGAAGGAGAAGGAGAAGAAGAAAAGAAGAAGAAAAATTTGAAGAAATAATGGCTTAAACCTTACCATAGGCTGAGCATGGTGGCTCACACCTGTAATCCCAGCACTTTGGGAGGCTGAGGTGGGTGGATCACTTGAGGTCAGGAGTTTGAGACCAACCTGGCCAACGCAGTGAAACCCCATCTCTACTAAAAATGCAAAAAAATTAGCTGAGCATGGTAGCACACACATGCAGTCCAAGCCACTCAGGAGGCTGAGGTAGGAGAATCTCTTGAACCCAGGAGGCAGAAGCTACAGTGAGCCAAGATAGCAGACTCCATCTCAAAAAATAATGATAATACTAAAATAAAAAATAAAAATAAAATAAATATTCCCATAGTATCATTGTGAACTATACCAAACACTTGAAAAATTAACACAAATTTTTCTCAAAATATTTCAAGAAGTAGAAGAGAAGAAAAAACTTCCCAATTCATTCCATGAGGCCAGTATTACCCTGATACCAAAGGTAGACAAAGATACCGTAAGAAAACTTATGAATATAAATATAAAAATCATCAATATAATGCTAGCAAACTAAGTTTATCAGCACATCAAAAGGATTGTACACTATGACCAAGTGGATTTATTCCAAGAATGCAAGCATGGTCCAACATAAGAAAATCCATCAATGTTATATACCACATTAATAGAACTACAGAAGAAAAACCACACATGATTATCTCAGTTGACACTAAAAACACATTTGACAAAATCCAACACCCTTTCATGATGAAAGCACTCAGAAAAGAGGAGTAGAAAGGACTTCCTCAACATAAGGACATTTATGAAAAACTCACTACTAACATCATACTCAATGGTGAAAGACTGAAAGCTTTCCCCCCAAGATCAGTTACAAAACTCTGGGATTGGCAATGAAATGCCAGCTTTCACCACTGCTATTCAACATTATACTGGAAGTTCTAGCCAGAGCAATTAGACAATAAAAGAAAAGTTCTGTCAATTGGAAAGGAAAGAGTAAAACTATCTCTATAAACATAATCCTCTATAAAGTCCCAAAGAATCCACAAAAATAACTACTAGAGCTAATGAATAAAAATTCAGTAAAGTTAAAAACTTTAAGACAACAATTCCATTTACAACAGCATTGAAAAGAATAAATACCCATGAATAAACTTAGCCAAAGAAGTAAAAGACTTGTCTACTGAAATCTACAAAACATTGCTGAAAGAAATTAAAGAAGACTGAAATCAGTGGAAAGACAACCTGTGTTCATGAGTTGGAAAACTTAATATTGCTAAGATTGCAATACAACCCAAATAAATCTACAGTTTTAATGCAACACTTACAAAATTCTATTTGCCTTTTTGCAGATTTGGAAAAGCTGATCCCAAATTCATATGAAATGCAAAGGCCCCAAATTACCAAAACAACCTTGAAAAAAATGAAAGTTGGAGGACCCATACTTCCTAATTTTGAAACTTACTAATTTTGAAACTTACTACAAAGCAATGGTAATTAAGACTGTGTGTCACTGGCATAGGAATAGACATATAGATCAATAGAATAGAATTCAGAGTCCAGAAATAAATCCCGACATCTATAGCCAATTGATTTTGTACAAGAATGCTGAGATCACACAAAATGGGAAGAATAATCTCTTCAACAAATAGGACTGGGACAATTGGATAGCACATGCAAAAGAATGAAGTTGCTTCCCTAACTCACACCTTACACAAAAACGAATTCAAAATTGATGAATAGCTAAGTATAAGAGCTAAAAATCATAAAACTCTTGGTCTGGCGTGGCGGCTCACGCCTGCAATCCCAGTACTTTGGGAGACCAAGGTGGGTAGATCACCTGAGGTCAGCAGTTCGAGACCAGCCTGACCAACATGGTGAAACCCCATCTCTACTAAAAAAATACAAAAATTAGCCAGGTATGGTGGCGGGTGCCTACAATCCCAGCTACTCAGGAGTCTGAGGCGGGAGAATAGCTTGAACCCAGGAGGTGGAGGTTGCAGTGAGCTGAGATCGTGCCACTGCACTCCAGCCTGGGCGACAGAGTGAAACTCTGTCTCAAAAAAAAAAAAAAAAAAAAATCAAAAACTCTTATAAAAAATATAGAATTAAATACTCATGGATTCTTAGATATGACACCAAAAGCATTAGCAAAAAAATTAAATTGAAGTTTATCAAAATTAAAAACTTTTATCCATCAAAAAACATGATCAGGAAAGTGAAAAGGCAAGCTTCAGAATGGGAGAAAATCTTTGCGAATCATAGGCCTTATAAGGATCTAGTGGGCCGGGCGCGGTGGCTCAAGCCTGTAATCCCAGCACTTTGGGAGGCTGAGACAGGTGGATCACGAGGTCAGGAGATGGAGACCATCCTGGCTAACACGGTGAAACCCCGTCTCTACCAAAAATACAAAAAATTAGCCGGGCGAGGTGGCGGGCGCCTGTGGTCCCAGCTACTTGGGAGGCTGAGGCAGGAGAATGGCGTGAACCCGGGAGGCGGCGGAGGTTGCAGTGAGCTGAGATCCGGCCGCCGCACTCCAGCCTGGGCGACAGAGCAAGCCTCTGTCTCAAAAAAAAAAAAAAAAAAAAAAAAAAGGATCTAGTATCCAGAATATATAAGGAGCTTCAACACAAAAAGGCTAACAACCCAAATGAAAAATGGGCAAAGGACTTGAATAGACATTTCTCCAGAGAAGATGGACAAACAGCCAAATGAGCACATTAAAAGATAATGAATTTCTTTAGTCATTAGGAAAATGCAAATTCAAACTATGTGGCTATAATTTTTTAAAAAGGAAAATAAGTATTGATGAGGATGTAGAGAAACTGGAACTCAAATATATTGATGGCAGAATGTCAAACACCACTGTGGTTAATGCTAATGTGGCCACTGTGGTTAAACAGTTTGGTCCTTCCTCAAAAAGTTAAACATTGACCTAGAAATTCCAGTCCTCGTTATATGTCCCAAAGCATTAAAAACAGGTACTTAAATAAATGTATGTCCAAACATGCTCATAGCAGCATTGTTCACAATAGTTTAAAGACAGAAACAACCCAAAACATCCACCAACAAATGAATGGATAAACAAATTGTAATATATCCATATGATGTAATATTAATAACACAGTCATAGAAAGGAATGAAGTACTGACACACTGCAACATGGATAAACCTTAAAGACATTACGCTAAGTGAAAGAAGGCAGACAGGAAAGGTCACATATGATTTCATGTGCATAAAATGTCCAGAATAGGAAAATCCTCAGAGACAGAAACCAGACTGATTGTTGCCAGGGCTGATGGGAAAGGAAAATGGTGAGTAACTGTTGTATTTCCTTCTAGGGTGTTGAAAGTGTTTTAAAGCTAGATTGAGTAGGTGGCTGCACAACCCTGTGAACTGTGTAGTAAATACCACCAAATTGTTCAGTTTAAAATAGTTAATTTTATGTGATGTTAATGTTACCTCCATAAAATAAAAGTATATCAAGAAAATTCAAACATAGAGGAGACCCTGCCTTAATATCACATAGGGTAGAATTTAGACAAAAGTCATTACACAAGACAAAGAAGGATGATCTAAACAAGATGACCTAAAGTTAATATTGAAACATTGTTATCGACAGAATGTTTGTGTTCTCTCAAAATCTATATGTTGAAACCTAATCCCCAATGTGATGGTGTTAGGAGGTGGGGGGGCCTTTAGGAGATGGTTGGGTCATGAGGGTGGAGCCCTCATGAATGGGATTAGTGCCCTGATGAGAGACCCCCAGGAACTTCGTGGCCCTTTCCACCATATGAGGACACAGAGAGGAGATGGCTGGCTATGAACTAGGAGGTGGGTCCTCACCAGACACCATATCTGTGAGCACCTTGATCTTGGAGTTTTCAGACACTAGACCTATGAAAAGTAAATTCCAGCCTTTACACATGTGAAAAATAAATTTGTGTTGTCTGTAAGCTACTCAGCCTATGATAGTTTGTTATAGCAGCCTGAATAAAGACAAAAATAAAATGGAAGACAGTAGAATAATGTAACAATGACGTAAGACTATGTCCATCTCCACTATAAAGCCCAAGTATTAAAACAATGTGATATTGGCACATTAATAGATAATACCAATGGAACAGAAAAGAATCTGGAAATAGACCGAAATATATAAAAGAATTTAAAATATGATAAAGGCAGCATCTCAAGTCAATGAAGAAAAAAATGGACTGATTAACAAAGGTTTGCTACAACTTTGGGTAAAGAAAAAATTGAATCTACACCTTTTACTCAGTGTCAGGATAAACTGCAAATGGATTGATATTTAAATATAGAAAAGTGAAATGATACAAGCCCTGGAACATAGCAAGGGGCAAATTCTTTATAACTTTTGAGTGGGAAAAGCCTTTTAAACCACGACTCAATAACCAAAACCATTGAAAACTTGATATATTTGACTACATAAATATTTTAAAAAAACAAAATTTGCATGATTAAAAACTCAATAAGCAAAGTCCAAAGACATATACTTGTAAGCCCTGTCCCAGAAAAAGTGCTGATTTTTCTATTTTATAAAGCATTTCCAGAAATTGAGAAGAACCGATAATTTAACAGAAAAATTGATAGAAGGACATAAAAGTGGCCATTAAATATGTGAAAGATGCTCAACTTCTTTCATTTTAAGAGAAATTAAATCTCCACTGATACAATTTTTTACCTTTCAGGCTGACAAAAATCCCAAAGTTTAAAACTACACTCTGTTGGGAGGGTGGGCAGGAATGCACACTCAAATGTTACTCAAATATTTGTGAAGTGTACAAATACACCTCCATTCTGTTTTGCAGAATTGCAAGTGCATTTATCCTCTAACTCATTAATCCCATTTGGGGAACCTATTTCCCAGATATATCTGCTTCATTAAGCTGGCATAGGCAAACAATGGCCTACTGGCTACATCTAGCCTGCAGTTTGTTTTCATACAGGCTGTAAGCTAAGAATGATATTAACATTTTAAATGGTTGGATAGGCCGGGCACGGTGGCTCACGCCTGTAATCCCAGCACTTTGGGAGGCTGAGGTGGGCAGATTACCTGAGGTTAGGAGTTTGAGACCAGTCTGGCTAACATGATGAAAACCTGTTTCTATTAAAAATACAAAAAATTAGCTGGGCATGGCAGCACACGCCTGTAACCCAGTTACTTGGGAGGCTAAGGCAGGAGAATTGCTTGAACCCAGAAGGCAGATGTTGCAGTGAGCCAAGATCGTGCCATTGCACTCTAGGTTGGGCAAGAAGAGCAAAACTCTGTCTCAAAAATAAATACATAAATAAATAGTTGGATAAAATCCAAATAAGAACATTTTCTCACATGAAAAATATATTAAATTTAAATCTCAGCATTTATATATAAATTTAGAATTTCACCAATAAAAATTTGGTGATTGTTTTTTCTTCTTTGTTACATAAGCATCAGCATAATATCCCTAATTGTACCTGTTGGCTCAAGAAGTCTAAAATATTTACTATCTTTCTGGCTATTTATGGCAAATATTTGCCATCGCCTGCATTACAGCACTACTTATAGGCACAAAGTATTGGAACCCACCCAAAATGTCCAACAATGTGGAAATAATCAATACTATGTCCCCACAATAAAACTCCACGAGGCTATTTTTAAAAAATGAAAAAATTCTCATTTCACTGATGAAGATTTCCAGGATATTTTTAAGTGAAAAAAGGTACAAAAGAATGTATGTCATTGCTCCACTTTGTGTAAGAAAGTAGGAAAATTAGAATATATGTGTAATGTATGCAATTTTTAGGTTGTATTTGCATTGAGAACCACTGAAAGGACAAACCAGAAACTAATAAATATGGAAATATGGATACCCATAAAGGAGAATGGGGACAGTGGTGGGAGACATAGTGCAGTGTTTGTTTTGTTTTGGTTTGGTTTGGTTTGGTTTGGTTTTTAAAGACAGAGTCTTGGCTGGGCACGGTGGCTCAATCCTGTAATCCCAGCACTTTGGGAGGCCGAGGCGGGTGGATCACTAGGTCAGGAGTTCAAGACCAACCTGGCCAACATGGTGAAATCCCGTCTCTACTAAAAATACAAGAATTAGCAGAGTGTGGTGGCTGGCACCTGTAGTCCCAGCTACTCCAGAGGCTGAGGCAGGAGAATTGCTTGAAACAGAGAGGCAGAGGTTGCAGTGAGCCAAGATCGTGCCATTGCACTCTAGCCTGGGCAACAGAGTGAGACTCCGTCTCAGAAAAACAAAAACAAAAAAAAAGACAAGAGTCTCACTCTGTTGCCCAGGCTGGAGTGCAGTGGCGTGATCTCGGCTCACTGCAAACTTCGCCTCCTGAGTTCAAGCTATTCTTGTGCCTCAGCCTCCCGTGTAGCTGGGATTACAGGTGTGTGCCACCATGCCCGGCTAATTTTTGTATTTTTAGTAGAGATGGGGTTTTGCTGCGTTGGCCAGGCCAGTCTCGAACGCCTGACGTCAAGCGATCTGCCCACCTTGACCTCTGAAAGTGTTGGGATTACAGGCGTGAGCCACCACCCCGGCTGTAATGCAATGTTTTAGTTGCTGAATCCTTGTGCCTAAACAACATTGCCTGGTATATGAAATAGGTGTTCAATTGATATTTATTTATTAAATGAATGAATGAATTAATAAGACATATTCCATGTGGAACTAAAGGGTAGCGCTTGGATCAATGGTGAGAATTCAGTGAAGGTTTTAGCTCGGCATCAGGACGATCTGTTTACTCAAGCAGTCGGAACAGGAATGGGCTACTTTGGCAGACGGAAGATGGGCCACTTGGTGTTAATATATTGGTTCCCAAACCTGAATACATGTAGGGGGATTTAAAACCAGATTTCTAGGATTTACTGTATAATGAATCAGAATCTCTGAGGGTATATCCCAGATGCCTGGGTTTTGGGTTTTTTTTTTTTTTTTTTTTTTTAGCTTCTCAAGAGATCCGTATATAATCAGCCTAGCACCATTCATTCACTTATTTATCCAGGAACTTTCTGTGGAGCACCTACTACATGGCACTCTGCTGCGTGAGGTGATGAGGACAGAGCCAGGACTAAGACAGGCAAGATCCGAGCTCTAATGAGACTGGCACTCTAGAGGGAGAAGAAACAGGCAACAGGGAAGAAAAAGGACCAATACAGAAGATCATTTCACACACCCAATGAAGACGATAAGGCAGGGTGAAGTGATAGGGAGTTTTAACTGGCTGGGGAAGGCCTCCTAAAGAGTCATTTTAGCTGGGAACTGTATAAGAAGGAGCTGCAGTCATGTGAAGAAGTGAACAAAGAACATTCCAGACAGAGAGGCAGCATGCAAAGGGTCTGTAGTAGGAACAAGCTTGATGGTACCAGATTGACCAGGAGGCCACTGTGGCCACAGGGGAGGAGTAGAAATCAATCAGTTCTAAGAGGTGGGCAGGGAAGAGGTCAGGAAGGGTGGTGTCGGCCAAGGTGGGGAGTCGAGCTTTTATTTGATGAGTAGTGTGAAGGCCTGAAGTTTGGGAGCCACGTTAGAAGGATGCAAACATCACACCTGGCAGAAGCAGGAGTTGAGACTCACACCTTGGTCAGCTGATTTCTGTTCCCCTCCTCCCCAAGAGTACTTGTGTATTTTTTCCTCAGGGGGCCATGCCTCTCACATTTCTATGTCCTTGCCAGTGCTCAAGGGTGTCTTCAACACAATGGGTACTCAATAGTTACTGAATAAAATGATAAACAAATTATTCTGAAAAAGTAATAAATACAATGAACAAAAGAAGGCAACTGGTCCAGATTTTCATCCAATCTTCTTTACGGATTTCTTGAGGGTCTTTAGCAGGAGCTCACTATTCCAGTAATTTACCACTTTCCAGTGAAATTATTAGTTTGAAAGACAAATCCTATTTAAATACATGCAAATATGTGTCTTTAATCCAATGAAATTAGGCTGAATTAGTTAATACATGAAAAATTTCTAAACAGATGGCTTTCAAATTTTTTTTTCTTTTGAGATGGTGTCTCGCTCTGTCAGCCAGGGTGGAGTGCAGTGGCCGGATCTCAGCTCACTGCAAGCTCCGCCTCCCGGGTTTACGCCATTCTCCTGCCTCAGCCTCCGGAGTAGCTGGGACTACAGGCGCCTGCCACCTCGCCCGGCTAGTTTTTTGTATTTTTTAGTAGAGACGGGGTTTCACCGTGTTAGCCAGGATGGTCTCGATCTCCTGACCTCGTGATCCGCCTGTCTCGGCCTCCCAAAGTGCTGGGATTACAGGCTTGAGCCACCGTGCCCGGCCCGGCTTTCAATTTTTAAAACATTGTGTAGTTTTATGTACTTCTTAGATGTAATTATCTTAAATATTACCTTAAATGCAAATTAACATTTAAAATACTAATTTCAAGGCATGTAGTACTCAGGAAGGGTCCCTAACCTATACAATGTATAAAATCAACCATCTAAATGTCTGTAACATGGCTGACACTTTCCAAATGAGAAGCATGACTAAGCGCTGGAAACCACTGAAAGGACCATTTGCTGGAGGAAGGTTCTGTGGAGGAAAGCACATGGGAACTGGCATCCTTCTAGGAGCAGTCCCAGATCCGGCACCATCTTGCTCTGTGATTTGGACAAGCTCCTTCCTCTCTCTGGGTCCTAGGCGAGAGATGGACTAGATCATCGGTAGGGCTGTTTTTTAGTTATAAAAATTCTGTGCAATCTATTCACCAAGAGAGAATGGGGAAAGGCAAAAGCCTTTGAGAAAAGGGTTGTTCCTCATTCATAAACACTGAAACAAATGTCACCTCCAGTGACGGGGGTGGGGGAGAAGAGTGAAGAGCATCCTTCAAATCAGCCAAGACAGAAGAGTTTGCAGATGAAAAAGTTAACCCCAAGTCAAGCCACATCTAGAAGAGAACTGGTGTCAAACATCAACAGCTGAGTACACACAGCGTTTGCAGTTTTTTTGACAAACATCTGGTGTGGGTTTTGGTGTGAGCAAGATCCTCTCTCCAAAATAGTTTAAATGGAAAGCTTTGATAATTCCCTAAATTCCTGCTAAGTGCATTGAAATCTGATCCTTGACAAAAATACACCCTGAAAGGACAATGCTTTGGGAAGGGAAAGAAACACTGGTTATCCACAGACCCCAGACATGAATCTCACAGAAATCATTAATGAGAACATTTTTCTAGCTTACAAACACAATGACAAAACCAGCGGCTACCCAACCTGCTCCCAGATTTTCCTACATTTGTGTACAACTGCTAATTCCATATAAATATAAGCAGAAAAATAGCTCTTGGGACTCTTAAAACAAAGCCTATTTTCTGCCACTCTCCACCCACAACCATCTGTTAGACTCTCGATGGAAGCTGCAGAAGATGGCAGCAACCTCACAAGGAAGCTTCACAGGAAAAGTAGCTTCTGAAGGGAGAGGTCAGCATTGGAAACATAACCTATTTTAGATTTCAAACCTTTTGGCTAATATGTTCAAGAGAATTTAAACTATGTTTAACAATCAATATGTTTTGGTTTAAAATAACAATAAAAAGAATAAAAAATGAAAAGGAAATCTCTAGACTCTGCTTAATTGCACTAATTGTTATTTCTTCACTTATTTATTTGACCAGTGTTTGAACACCTGCCACGTGCTAGACTCTGTGCCAATAGCAAGGAGATACAACAGAGAACATGTCCTTGCCATGATGAGGCTCATGAGACAGATGAAAGGACAAGTAAATGGAGAAATCATATCAGTACGATGATTTCCTTCATGGCACCCACAGGTAAGGGGCTAAGACAGAAAGTCACTGTCCCATTTATTCAGAGGATGACCAGAGAGCAACTTTAGATAGGAGGACCGGAGAGCAACTCTGAACAGGATTAAGCCCTAAAAGATAAGATGACACAGAGAAGTGTTCTCAGCAAAAGTAATGTCCACATACAAAGGCAATGAGGCAGGAAATAGTTTGTTAAAGTCGAGGATCAGATACACCAGTGGGACTCGAGTGTGGTGGGTGAGATGAAGTAATATGGATGAGTTTGGAGAGAAGGGCGGGACAAGACCATGGAAGGTCTTACAGCCAGGGTAGGAATTTGGATGTTAAGTGCAATGGGAAGCAATGGAAGGGAGAGGTTTTAGGAGGAAATTGATCAACTCTGATTGTTAGAGGATTCATATTGGCTACCATGTGACTTGATTAGAAATAGATAAGAATGGAGGTAGGGAGAAGTGTCATGAGCTTGCTGCAGTGCAAGAGATGGGCAGTGGTCTGGAGAAGGTGGTGGTAGTCTGAACAAGGAGAAGAATGGATGGATTCAATATATATTTTGTACTGCATATCAAAAGATGTGTTGATGGTTGTAATCGGGTTGGGGTGGTGGTGCCATATCCTGAGATGGGAAGGACTGGAGCGAGCAGGGGTAGGATGAAGAGGTGGTAGAAACAGGTTAGGGAGAAAGCAGGAAAAAACTGTTCCACTTTGCACGTGGTAAGTTTGGATATGTCTGCGAAACTTCCAAGTGGGGGTGTCAACAAAGCATTGGATATAGGAGAATGGAATTCGGAACAGAATTCTGGGCTAAAGATAACACTTTGATGTCACCGGGATAAAGATGGCACAGAGAGGCACAGAAGTCCTAGGAAAAACCCCTGAGAAGCTCCAACATGCCATGTAAATGTTAGACAAGTAAAATTCTCCGAACATAGCTTCAGGACGGCTACTTTGCCCCTGCAGTCAAATATTACAGTCATATGATTGGAAAGAGTAACTAACAATCATGGTCTGGAGAGCCTGGAAACCTCTAGCACTGGGAATGAATGAGCACTTGAAAAGTGATTAGACCACCACGGAGGAACAATTCTCTGAGCATGATGTTCTGGAGGTGATTTGGGAACTTAGATGGCTTGAGATGGGAAAGTATAGGGGATATTTAAGAATTGCTACAGAAAATTTAAGTAACTCCACCTTTAATCTGTAATGAACTTCCAAGAACAAACTATTATTTTTGAGTCAGGATCTTGCTCCATCATGCAGGCTGGAGTACAGTGACATGATCATAGCTCACTGCAGCCTTGACCTTCCAGGTTCAGGCAATTCTCCCACTTCAGCCTCCCAAGTAGCTGGGACTACTGATGTGTGCTCCACCATACCTGTCTAATTTTTAAATTTTTTGTAGAGACAAGGTCACACCATGTTGCCCAGGCTAGAATGACTTGTTTAAAGCATATGGTCTCAAAATCTTAAAAGGGCAGGAAAGAAAAGCATTTGTTACAGGAATTTCATAGCACAATTTCTAGTGGCCATGGAGCTTGCTCAGTGAGAGGTATTCTTTGTTTTTTTTATTTTTTTTTATTTTTGGAGTGAATGAAACTGGAAATAACTTAATCACCCTTATTGGACATATGAGGAAATAAATTCTGAGGTTTACAGTGTAGTTACTTGTCTAGTCACAACTTGTCATTCTCAACCTCAGCTGCAATCATCATCTGGTAAGTTCATGAACCAAAACTCAACAACCAACCACACAAACAAACAAACTAAAACAAACACAAAAAAGCAGCATCCCGACTCACTTTTGGAGATCCTGATTCATTCAGCCTGGGATGAGTGAGATCCACACATCAGTATTTTTCAAAGTTTGCCTATTTCTTTCAGAGGTTGTTAATAAAGAACAAATCAAATAAAAAAATAAAAGCTCACCCAGGTGGTTCTGACAGTCAGAAGCACCAGACAGGACTTGCACTCAGGCTTTCAAACCTGAGTATCTGTCCTCGATACTTTACTTTTTACTTTGTCACTGCTAAACTCTCATCACTTCTATTTCCTTAGCAACCACTGACCTCTACCACTTGTCCACCACCTCAGTGTGGCTCTTCTATAGGAAATTAGAATGCCCTGGATGACCAGATCCTCCTCCCCATTGCTACTCAGTCTCTTCCTCTGCTCCCACCTCCACCCTGGCCACATAGATACTGAGGTTTTGCTGGTCACACTTCCTTTTCCCCAGTCTGTTCTTTTCTACCAGATCTCATCCATTCCAGTTTCTGCAAAGCCTTTGGTATTACTGAGGCCAGTCTTATCTCTGGTCTTGATCTGACCTCCTGCCCAGTATGGACTGTGGCATTTATGATTTACACAATAACAATTTAAAGAGGACCTTAAATTGTTTCTTTATAAACGTGTATCTATTGAGGCAGGTCCTGAGATAGGAGAAGACTGGAGTGTGTGGTGGTGGGATGGTTAATCCAATCATGTAGCTGTTGTGGCAGATACACCCTTGGGTGGCCTTATGATTCCCGTCTCTTAGTGTCTATGCCCTTGGTGTAATTCCCTCCCCTTGAGTGTGGGGAAGACCAGTGACCTGCTTCCAACTAATAAAATATGGTAAAAGTGAAGAGATTTTGCAGAGATAACTGAAGTCCCTAATAAATTGACTGAACTAATCAAAGACTGTGTTGCGTGAGCCTGATCTAATCAGACAAGTCCTTTCCAGATATAATTGAAGTCGCCGATAAGTTGACTGAACTAATCAAAGACTGTGCTCCCATTGCGTGGGCCTGAACTAATCAGGTGAACCTTTTCCAAGAGCCAAGATCTTCCCTGAAGTAAGAGACTCCAAGCAGTGAAAACTCTCCATTGCTGGCCTCAAATTGTTACTAATTCTACAGCCACAGAGAAAGAATTCTGTCACAATCTGAGGAGCTTGGACGCTGATCCTTCTCTACTTGGCCCATGGGATGAGAATGTAGCCCTGGCACCACTTTGATTTCAGCCTTGTGCTAGATTCCAAACCCACATAATAATGTGCTATTGTTTTAAATTTGTAGTAGTTTTTACTCAGCGGATAACTAACATAGATGTCCTATGCCAAAAGCAGAACTCTTACATCTTGGCGATCCCTAATCTGGGTTCACTTGGTCAGTGACCAAAATCTCCTTATGGTAGTGAGAAGAGCACACAAGATAGAATTTGTAAGATAGGAGCTGTGTGTGTGTGTCCATGACCCCTGCTCACCCTGGAACTAAAACAGAGGAAGAACACCATGTTCTTCTAAACAATAATTGTTAAACATGTTCAACATTGGTAAAAGGAAAATGTCATTGCTTTCAAACATGCTGTTCACCAAATCAAATTTGTATACTGAAGGTGAAATAATTTTCCTTTTGTGACTGTAGTCGATCTCTTGTTTTAGCACTGAAAAGTAACTGCAGAATCCTAGGCTCTCCTGAGGATAACAGGTGTTCACTGAGGGAGAATCAGTGTTCAGAAATATGTTATCACCTTGTTCTGCAATGTTACTGAGTCAGCTAGTGTAACAAGGGTTTTATTCAAATATGCAATAATACTGTAAGGGAGATTTCATGAGAAAAACACATCATCATCTTCATCATCATCATTATTATTATATTATTATTATTATTATTATTATTATTTTTGAGATGGAGTCTGGCTCTGTCATCCAGGCTGGAGTGCTGGAGTGCAGTGGCGCGATCTCGGCTTACTGCAAGCTCCCCCTCCTGGGTTCACGCCATTCTCCTGCCTCAGCCTCCTGAGTAGCTGGGACTACAGGTGCCTACCACCACGTCCGGCTAGATTTTGTACATTTAGTAGAGACGGGGCTTCACCGTGCTAGCCAGGATGGTCTTGATCTCCTGACCTCATGATCCACCTGCCTCGGCTTCCCAAAGTGCTGGGATTACAGGTGTGAGCCACCGCACCCAGCGAAAAACACAATATCTTTAAGTACACACAGGACACTTTAATTTTGATATGCCATAAACTTCAAGCCTAAAATTACTGCTAGAGAAATATGTGGCTTAGTGTTTGTCTTCCCTATGCTAAAATTTCAACCACAGTTGGATATAATGCACTCAGTAACTAAGAGCAACAAAGCCGTTATGTTTGAAATCAGCAGTTTCCCCTTTGGACAACAGGAAGAGGAAAAGGAGTAGTTAGTAGGAGGGTGCGTAGGGTCTGATTTGTTACTGATACTTTTGAATGGTGCTGTTAAGTCCATGGATACTGGCAAAAGCAGATTTTTCTGAAAGCAAGATAGCCACCTAGGGAGGTGGGGGGGTGAGGAGATTAGATTCCTATAGCATTGGAGCTGGCACAGATGTTTGAGGTTATCCAATTCCATTCATTCATTGCATGATACAAGCTCAGAGATAGGAAGACGAGAAAATCACTAGCCAATGAAATGGCAGAGCAGGGATTAAAACCCAGCTTAACAAATTTCTGTGATAGAATATCCACATTCTCTTAATTGTTCTCTCCACTGTCCTCCCTCTAAAAAAATACAATTCTTTGAGACTTGTAGTCTAATATTAAAGTTGGTTCTGCACAAGATCAGCTACATTATTTGATCCAATACAATTATTCATAGTCAGCCTTGATGACATTAATGACTTAAAAAAAGAGCTCTGTAGTTCTCCTTGAAGGGGTCCTTCACATCCCTTGTAAGTTGGATTCCTAGGTATTTTATTCTCTTTGTAGCGATTGTGAATGGGAGTTCACTCATGATTTGGCTCTCTGTTATTGGTGTATAAGAATGCTTGTGATTTTTGCACATTGATTTTGTATCGTGAGACTTGACTGAAGTTGCTTATCAGCTTAAGGAGATTTTGGGCTGAGATGATGGGGTTTTCTAAATATACAATCATGTCATCTGCAAACAGAGACAATTTGACTTCCTCTCTTCCTATTTGAATATTCTTTATTTCTTTCTCTTGCCTGATTGCCCTGGCCAGAAATTCCAATACAATGTTGAACAGGAGTGGTGAGAGAGGGCATCTTCGTCTTGTGCTGGTTTTCAAAGGGAATGCTTCCAGGTTTTGCTCATTCAGTATGATATTGGCTGTGGGTTTGGCATAAATAGCTCTTATTATTTTGAGATAGGTTCCATCAATATCTAGTTTGTTGATAGTTTTTAGCATGAAGAGGTGTTGCTCAAGGAAATAAAACAGGACATAAACAAATGGAAAAATATTCCATGCTCATGGATAGGAAGAATCAGTATCGTAAAAATGGCCATACTGCCTAAAGTAATTTATAGATTCTATGCTATCCCCATCAATCTACCATTGACTTTCTTCACAGAATTAGAAAAAACTACTTTAAATTTCATATGGAACCAAAAAAGAGCCCATATAGCCAAGACAATCCTAAGCAAAAAGAACAAAGCTGGAGGCATCATGCCACCTGACTTCAAACTATACTACAAGGCTACAGTAACCAAAATAGCATGGTACTGGTACCAAAACAGATATATAAACCAATAGAACAGAACAGAGGCCTCAGAAATAACACCACACATCTACAACCATCTGATCTTTGACAAACCTGAGAAAAATAAGCAATGGGGAAAGGATTCCCTATTTAATAAATGGTGTTGGGGAAACTGGCTAGCCATATGCAGAAAACTGAAACTGGACCCCTTCCTTACACCTTATACAAAAATTAACTCAATGTGGATTAAAGACTGAAACCTAAAACCATAAAAACCCTAGAAGAAAACCTAGGCAATACCTTTCAGGACATAGGCATGGGCAAGGACTTCATGACTAAAACACCAAAAGCCATGGCAAAAGCCAAAATTAACAAATAGCATCTAATTAAACTAAAGAGCTTCTGCACAGCAAAAGAAATGATCATCAGAGTGAACAGGCAACCTACAGAATGGGAGAAAATTTCTGCAATCTATCTATCTGACAAAGGGCTAATATCCAGAACCTACAAGGAACCTAAACAAATTTACAAGAAAAAAACCACCCCATCAAAAAGTGGGCAAAGGATATAAACAGATGGCTCTCAAAAACAGACATTTATGTGGCCAACAAATGTGAAAAAACGCTCATCATCACTAGTCATTAGAGAAATGCAAATCAAAACCACAATGAGATACCATCTCGCGCCAGTTAGAATGGCTGTCATTAAAAAGTTAGGAAACAACAGATGCTGGAAAGGATGTGGAGAAATAGGAACACTTTTACACTGTTGGTGGGAGTGTAAATTAGTTCAGCCATTGTGGAAGACAGTGTGGCGATTCCTCAAGGATTTAGAACCAGAAATACCATTTGACCCAGCGATCCCATGACTGGGTATATATCCAAAGGATTATAAATCATGCTACTATAAAGACACATGCACATGTATGTTTATTGCAGCACTATTCACAATAGCAAAGACTTGGAACCAACCCAAATGCCCATCAATGATAGACTGGATAAAGAAAATGTGGCACATATACACCATGGAATACTATGCAGCCTTAAAAAAGGATGAGTTAATGTCTTCGCTGGGACATGGATGAAGCTGGAAACCATCATTCTCAGCAAACGAACACAGGAACAGAAAACCAAACACCACGTTCTCACTCATGAGAGTTGATCAGTGAGAACACATGGACACAGGGAGGGGAACATCACACACTGGGGCCTGTTGCGGGGGTGGGGGGCCAGGGGAGGGATAGCATTAGGAGAAATACCTAATGCAGATGACGAGTTGATAGTTGCAGCAAACCACCATGGTATCTGTATATCTATGTAACAAACCTGCATGTTCTGCATATATATCCCAGAACTTAAAAGTGTGTATATATTATATACACGTATGTGTATATATGTGTGTATGTGTGTGTATATATATATATATGCTGTAAACTGTATGCTCAGCGTTAGAGCTCACATAATTTACTTCCTTCATAAGCAACCAATGACACATGGGGCCACATGCGCACCTCCATGAAGTTTCTCAGTGTGGCCTCTTTCATGGAGTTTCAATAACTTGCTCATCTTATAGGTGGGGAAAACAGACCTGGAAAGAGCTAAATCAGCCAAGACCTGGACCAGACCTTGCTCCCATTGCTTTGTGTTGAGAGCTTTAGCACTTACTGGCTAGGTCCAGCAGGCAGAAGAGAATATTTGGGTTTCCTCAGTGGATGGCTAGAAGCCACAGTTGGATATAATTCACTAAGCCTCGTGGTGTAATAGTTGGGAGGCTGTCTTCTAAATGAAATTCTGTACTACTACGGATGCTGCTGACAAGTGGATTGAGAAATAGAATAAATATTTCTTTGTGGAGGGCTTCTTTCATGTTAAAGGTAGAAGGCAGTGGTTAGAAGTGTGGACTCCTAAGTGTAACTCCTCAGTAACTTAACAGCTATGTGACATAGAGTAAGTTACATAACTTCTCTAAACTTCAGCTTCCTGATCTTTAAAATGGCAAAAATAATATTACTAAACAGGATTGTCAGGAGTAAATGAAAAAGTCATTAAGAGAGAACGCTACATGCTCCATGATGTTAGCTATTATGATGCTGCTATCAGCAATGAAAAACATCACTTATCTTACAGGATATAATATTCAAAATCCCTTGATATATCCTTACCTTTTAAAATTTGGAAGTTTGCCAAGTCAGTTAAGCGACAACAAAACACTTCTGTCACAAGTATATTACTGATCAACAAAATTTGTTGAAAAGTGTAGCATCATACTCAAATACAGCAGTACATACTAGGGAAGTTTCTGAAATATTGGTCCTCCTTGTTCTCCCACTTCACCCCTAAAACAACCTTAGTAATAAAACACCTAGCACAGTTGCAAATACATTCCTATTTTTTAAAAAGCCAGAATATACGTGTGTGTGTGTTATGTATATAGTTTTAAAATGTGCCCTATAAATTTTTTAGTTTTTCCCTTGGTCTTTTGCAAAAGCAAACAAATCCTCAAATATACTTACAGCTACATCATAAAAATGACCTTAAATTATTGGGAAAGGAAGGGGGTGTACTCTCTTTATGAAGGTAGAGAAATAAGAAAAATACAATTAAAAATGTTTTTATCTATGCTGAATTAAAAACATCCTACCATGTGAGAGTTACCTGTTTTGTTATTTTTTTAAAAAATTACCCACCTCCACCCATTCCAAAGAAACACATTCTCCAAGGATTCTGAAAGCTTACTGGACTCCGAGGACACTATTTCCTGAGAAAACTAAGAAAGCAGTGCTGTCCAGTGCAGAAATAGACTATTCTTCAGTTTAATAAAGTGAAAACAAATATTTGTCACTTAAGTTTTTGAAAAACAATGGAAAATGTGTATGTACGTAACTGAAATGCCATCCATGAAACAGTTACAACCAACAAAATAAGGAAGGCTTATGTTTCTATTTTACTTCAAAAGGAACAAATCAATTGGTCATCAGTCTTATAAGTTCTGGATTTGCCACCACCTCCAGAAACCGTACAAATGGATAGTTCTTTTGTTTTACTTATTTATAACATATATATCACATAAGGCAAATTCACTTCATGCTTTACTTCAGTAAAATGGGGAAAAAAGCTTTCTCTGCAATTGGCACTAAAGTTGTTTTAAGTTCTTAATAGCAAGGAGATACATCCAACTATAAGCAGAATGAACACAGTCATAATACATATCAAATCAAAATTATTTCCTTTATATAATCAGCAATGAGTAACTCCAGAGGTAGTATGGCAGAAACGAGCATGGATCCTATCAGGCCACAACCAAGACAAAATTATTATTTTTTTCTATGGTTTTGACCATAAATTGCTTTACACATTTAGGACCTGAATAAAAACCACTTTCACCAGAAATCTTGGCCCATAAATTCAACTGACATATCAATTTACAACTTTCAGGACTGCAGATATAAAAAATGTAAAGTATAAAATTATGTAAGTTTGAAATGGTTTTAATTGTATTCATTAAAAATATTTACATTTCCCAGTACTTACTTGACAAAACCCCCTTGCAATATAATTCTACTCTAAACTTTTATTTATAAAATGAGGCTCACTTATGACATTTCAATGACTGCGATACTGCAAATTACTTACATTCTGTAAAATATCTTACGAACTTTCGTATCAAAGGTAGTTTATATTGGATTATCGGAAACCCAATAGAGCCCACAGATGAGCTTCCTATAGTTCTTTTCATTAATGCTTGGAAAGCATGTGAACATGAAAAGTGCTGTTAAGTGCTATCATCTCCCTTAATTTTTCACTTATACTGTGTGCACATTGTGAAATAAACACATATGCAGCATGTCCATGTTTTGATATGTATTTTTTATTTCCCTGCAGTTTTCACTTATCAAGAACAAGTAACAGGGAAAGTTGTCTGAACTAGTGCATAAACAAACATTCTGAAACACCACTACACGTATCTAATTTACAAGAACCGTATAAAAAAAGTCACTAAAACACTACACTATGAAGGTGTCCAACGCTTACAGTCAGACTTTTTCCAACCCGTTACTTGCCTTGTAGCCACAGGAAAACTCTCCAAAATTGAAAAGACAATCTTGCCACAACCCTCCCCCCTCCCAACACCTGGGATGGCTCGATATCTAGACTTCCAATAATTATTGCAATGATATAATGCAATACATACCTGGTAAAGTATCTTTTATGTGGTGTGTTACAGTTTTAAAGCCAGTTAAAATATGCAGCCTTCAGATAAAATGTAATCCTCGAAAAATTTTCATATCTGCACAGTTTAAATGTGCTAGATGCATAATTTTTCCTATTCCATTTTTTGTGTAATTATTTTTTATAAATTGGTATTATAAATAGAAATATACATTCAAAATATATGGAAAAGTGAGTTACTACATTAAATTTGCATGTATCGATCCATCCCTTTCCCCTGCACAGTAATAGAAAATACTATTTTGCCTTGAACTTCATATTTGACAGTGAAATGCCACTAAAGTATTTACCAAAAAGTCCATCTAGTCAAATTGTGAAACAAAATGAACCAAGTGAAAACTTTACAGTTCCTTTAGAAAAAAATTACAAGAATTTCATTTCCTAGCTATGAATCTTTAACTTTTTAGACACAAAGTTGGATTTATTTTTACAAGATACAAAATGTAAACATGGCAAAATAAATAGTTAAAACAAGTGATGCAGGATCCCATTTCATGCTCATGATCCCATTAAAGAATTATTTTTTAAAATCCATTCAGTTGCAAATTCAAGTGCAAAAGCATGATGATGAATATCTACTATTCAAGTAACAGAAATAATATTGATGATACAAATAAACTATTTTACAAGGTAGTGATTTTCCCAATTTTACAAAATATACATCATACATGGATTTAACATCCAATATACTATAGTCCATTTAGGTCCATTGTTACACTCTGTGCTCCACAGAGTGTTGCCTTTTGCATTCAGCTGGAATATGAATGACTGCACACCATCAGCACAGGTCAGAGCCACATGTTTTAGGTTATGTCACTTCCATAGCTACTGTTGTCTCTGCTATTCCATTTAAGCCCAATCTTTCTGGTTCGTGGTTCTCTCTATGGTAAAGCAAAGAATAAAATAAACATTAATACTCTCTAGAACATGACGCTACCACTTAGTATTTACAAAAACATTGTTATGTAACTACAACTAAACATGACTTCACAAGAACAATTCCCATTTTTACGATTTCTAGATAGGAATGAGAAAATTTTTCTTCAGCTCAGAAATTCCAATAATTCCTAATTTTTTTATAGCTATTTACTTAGGAAAGATAATAATTTAACATAACATTTCAGTAGAAGCCAATGAGAAATTACTTATGAAATATGTATCACAGGACAAACCAAGTTTTTTTTTTTTTTTTGAGAGACGAAGCATATGACACTCAAAAAGAATAATCATTAGGAGCACAATATTACTGAAATTACTTTCCACTAGAGTTTAATTCTATAGGCCTAAGATCATGTATTAACCTATGCAAATCAATTTTTTTCTGATTCATTGTTCTCCTTGTCATAGACAGAAATATAAAATCATTCTAAAATATATTATAGATGTACGTTAATCCTGGAATATTCTCATTTTTAATATACATAAAGTAATTTACTTTCCCTTTGTGTATGATGCTAAAGAAAACACCAATTTGGATGTGAAACCTGAACTCTGGCATGGAGTTAATCATAACAACTCTCATCTTCCAGACTGCCTGAACTCTAAAACACTAGACAAGAGCAACCTCACGCCTGTAATCCCAGCACTCTGGAAGGCTGAGGCGGGTGGATCAACACGTCAGGAGATTGAGACCATCCTGGCCAACATAGTGAAACCCCATCTCTACTAAAAATACAAAAATTAGCCAGGTGTGGTGGCATGTGCCTGTAGTCCCAGCTACTTGGGAGACTGAGGCAGGAGAATCGCTTGAACCCGGTAGGCGGAGTCTGCAGTGAGCCGAGATCGTGCCACTGCACTCCAGCCTGGGCAAGAGAGCGAGACTCCATCTTGGGGGTGGGGTGGGGGGGAGGGGGGAAGAGTAACTGAAGCTTCTAACATAGACTGTGATGTGTTTGACAATTTGATGTCCTTTTCTTTCTTTTCCTTTCTCTCTCTCTACTACTACTCTCCCTTTCTCTAACAATCCTACTAGGTTGGCATTTAAGCACCCTACTAGGCACCTTAAACAAATAACTAAGTCACAGAACTTTATACAGATCTTCAATATCTATTGAAAATCAAGTCTGTCAATAAACACCTATTGCTTGAGCAGTGTAAAAAAAAAGTCTTTTTCTTCCCACAGGACAGCCAGCACAAAGGGAGAATCATCACTGAAACACACACACACACCTTGCTATGCTGCTGATGGCACTGCTGGGAGTAACCTTTGGCACTCTGTCCATACTGGCAGCAACTGTGGCAAGTTTTAAGGCTGTTGGCGATGGTGCTGAAGTCCGTGTATTGATATGCACATTGACTGGAGAAACAACACTGACATTATTGAGGTGCACTGCATTTGTCAGGCAGGAATTGTTCATGGGAAGTGTCTGAGGACTGCTTGTGCACAATGCTGGGATTAAGTGGTTTGTAGTGGTGTGGCCAACTGTCCTTACAAGTTGTACAGCTGAAATCCCTGGGCTAGATGATAAAGCCATATTGGTGGAGTATAATGTTTTAGAGGTTCCTGAAAAAGAAAAAAGTCATTCAATTAGTATAATGAGACATCAATAAAACTATTTTTAGACGTTTAATAAAAATAAATAAAATATTTGTATTTGAATTGAATGCCAAGTTAACTTTTCACACACTGATCTCTCCAAAGGGAGTTTCTGATCACTAAGTAGAATGTACTAATCTGCTACAACCCCCAAAACATCCACTTTTCTACTGGTCTACAAAAAAGAGCTTTGCAAAGTATTCTGCCACCTATATCTGGCAACTGTGGAGTTAAGTGTAACAGGACAGATGGAAATGACAGTTGGGTTTCCCTAAGAATGCACATATGCATGAATATTAGTAAAAATGGACAATCAGGCTCATGAGTATATATAAAAGCAACTGGAAAATCCTAGGGTCTGAGAGGTAGCTGAAGGATGATAGGAATAGCAAGTTTTTGCAGACTCAGGGTACTAAGAAGCAGAGAGGGTTTCATGGCAATACTCTATCTAAAGAGGGGGAGCCAGAGGAAGTATGCCTATGAGTGGTATGTAAGAGTGGGAGGGCAAACCTGATTTCCAGTTTATTACTGTCCTGGGTTATATTTCACCTTTTTATCAATGCATGGATGACTGAATGGGGATGGTTAGCTCAACAGATTTCCTAAGATGTGAGGCAACTGACAGTATGTGAATGAAACCAGGAAGGGTAGAGTGTTACACAGGTATGTATTCAATGGATGAGGGGGAAAACAAGGAGTAGATTCTATGTGAATTCTAGAAACATCTAGCTATTTCCCCCTATCTTTCCAAAGAAATCCTAAAGAGTCCTGATTGACTTCTTATACACATTTTCCCCTTGGATAAAAAAACAAAAACCATACTCCCAATCACTGAGTTACAACTTCAGGAAAGTAGGTACCATGTGAAACCCCAGCTGTACCTGAAGGCTGGACAACACCGTTTATGTTGTTGTGGCCAGTGTTCTGTTCCTTGGCTACCTCACTGCGACTTGGAACAGGTGCACTGACCACTGCAGATGCAGCAAAGTGGGCGCTTGCTGAGTCAAGTGTTTTAGACATACAGTCAGAGGTGCTTGAGCCCTATAGAATGAACAAAGTTAAATTCTCTAATTTTTAGATGTAATTTTATGAACATATTAAGGGATGGGGCAAACCCAAGAGGCTGTTGCCTTTCTAGCCTTGAACAATTATAAGTGTTTAGATTAAGAGATCTAGGATTCCATAGACGATTTTTGGCATATGAAGCAGGGAAGTGAACAAAAACTGGGAAGTTATTTCTGAGAAAGAACTAGAGATTAAATAACCCAAGGCTTTAATGTTCTATTAATTTTTCCAGTAAATATTAATGAATGCTTTTAAAAATGCTTGATAAACTAGATACTTGGATAAAATGAAATCACAGAGATGATTAATAGACATTTTTGTCACAACGTGAAAACCTGTCTTGGCCTAACCCTGAAACAGGCTGAAAATACTTGAGGCTGGTTAACCAAGAGACTCAGAAAAAGCAAACAAAGTAAATAGCCATTCCTCCTTCATTCTGTATAAAACTGGTTACTAAGACCTACAGCCCTAGTCCTTGAGCAAGTCCCAGATACACCTGTATGTCACAGGAGTGTTGGGTTCCAAAGTCACTGAGATATTCATGTTACTGGAGTCAGGATCTTTAAAGTCAGTGTACTGACCGTTTGAGAATGGGCTGAACCACAACAGGCAGATTCTAGCCTGAGAGCTCACAAAATATAACCAAGATTGAGTAAATCTCAGTTACTACTTTAGAAGTGGATTTAGAATTACAGAGCAATAAAATTTAAGACCTAAAATGCAAGGTTTATGTTTTTCAGGTGGTTCAAATTTGAAATAGATTTCTTAGTTTTGTTTTTAGTGGCTTAAAATAGAAATTTATTATCATCTAGTTCTGTAGGCCAGAAGTCCACAATGAAGCTTATGGGGTTAAAATCAGGGTGGTGGCAAAGCTGGTTCCTTCTGGCAATTATGGTTTTATGAAGTATTTTTATTCTTATCTCTAGCATCTTTATTTAGTTGTGTCTACAAACAACTTCCCTTAGTGGCAATTTTCTTCTTCATTTTTAAAAACTTTTATTTATTTATTTTTTTGAGACACAGTCTGACTCCATCACCCAGGCTGGAGTGCAGTGGCACGATCGTAGCTCACTGAAACTTCCACCTTCAGAGTTCAAGTGATTCTCATGCTTCAGGCTCCCAAGTAGCTGGGCTTACAGGTATGTACCACCATGCCCAGTTAATTTTTGTATTTCTAGTAGAGACAGGGTTTTGCCATGTTGGCCAGGTTGATCTCGAACTCCTGACCGCAAGTGATCTGCCCGCCTCAGCTGCCCAAAGTGCTGGGATTACAGGCGTGAGCCACCGTGCCTGGCTGCAATTTTCTTCAACAGGAAAATGTGATTCACAACGGTAAGGTGTTATGCTGTTAATATATCGCACAATTCAACTGAATTACCGCCCAGCTTATGAAGCACATCCACATGGCACTTAAACACGCAGTTTAGGAAGTGGTCAGGAAAGTTGTATCTTTCAAAAAAATCTTCTTTGGGGGAGTAGAGGTGGAGAATGATTCTTACAACTACATATATAATTACTTCTATAAATTCTCAACAACCCTTCAAAAAATTTAAAATACCACATCTGGCTCCAGAACTCTTCTCAAAGTATTAAGAGACTAGTTTATAAGCTAGTCACTTAAAATTACGTACATTAACTGAAAAGAAATTTAGGTTAGAGCCCCCAAATCAAGAGTGGCAAAACCAAGATTATCTTCTTGGTATCTGACTTAACCAAAATGGAATAAAACTACATACTGATGAAAGAAACAGACATAATAACCATGACGAAAAGAGCAGTTTACCTGTGCTTTTGGATGTGTCTGTTGCGAGGAATGCTGAGATTGCTGTTTCTGCTGAAGCTGGGCAAGTTGCTGCCTTTGCATCTGAACTAACTGCTGCTGATGTGTCTGAAACTGCTCTTCCGTGATACCCCCTGTTACTGGTAAACAACATGAATTTTGGAAATGAGTACGTTTTACAAGATTTTTAATAACACAAGCAGAATATAAACTTACTCCACAATTAAGATGAAAGCAATAACAAACTACAATATGGATTATCAGAAAATAATCTAATGAAAATGGCAAATCTTTCAGCAAGTGTGGTGTATGCCTGTATCTCTGATCTCCATCACATGTTAAGAAAAGTGCCTAAATGTAGTTTTTGTTGAATAATATAGTTCTAACATGAATATTTTACCATTTATTCAGACTTAATATCTTTGAGACCACTCTTAATTCTCTACATTATGATGAGCAAGTAATGAGAAAAACTTTGATTTATTCATGTTAATAATAATAAAATAATGACTAAGTTATAGCCTTAATAAGAAAGCAGGACCATCTGCAAGACTGTCAATGATTTTTACTGCTGGTTTCATATAATATTGAAGTGAAAATATTTTATTCTCTGATTACAAATCAAAGTAGAGAACAACATTCATCTAACATAACCATAAACTATAATTTAAGCCAATAGATTCAATGTCTAAAGTAAATCCATCTATAAAAATATGGGCTAGAAATCAGACAGACAAGTATTCAGAAAACTGAAGATAGTATGTATCCTCAGATGTAATAAATTCTATTGTGACCAACTGTGTTAAAAGTGTGTTTCAAATGAAAATAAGACATCTACAACGTTTTTTGAAAAAATCAGCTAAGTTACAGAAACCATTTTTCTCAAAGAAATGTAAACAAAATTTCAGTCGTTGATATTTCAGCAGATGATTGATAAACTGATTTAGAGAACACAAAGACATTTCCATGGAAGTCAGTACAATATTAGAGTCAAGAAAAATTAAATGACATGAGAAGAAATACTTTAGAGTAATTTTGCTCTATTTTTTTACTGCTCGCTTTCCTTTCTTCCAATTATTTCAATCAACAAATATTTACTATCTACTATAATGCAGAATGCTGCACTAAGAGTTATAGTGAATATAGGGGAAAATAAGAAGAGGATCTCTGTTACAAAGTCCTGGAATGTAGTTGGAAAGAAAAGACAGACATAAGAAATACCAATTAATGAATCAACCTCTACATGCAATTGAGTGATCTAATCAATATGACCTAAAGGAGTTTAGACTGGCAACTATAGCCTCAATCTAGCTTACTTAACTCTCCCAAGTTTTCTGTTGAGTAGGATCACACATAAATAATTTTTAAAAAAATTTATGGTAAATTAGACATATAACAAGTTATGCCTAGTACAGTATATTTCTATGACAAAGGAGTTATGCCCCAGAAATGAACAAAGCTTTGGATATACTCTCATTTCTATTCCACAATATTACCATTAAAATTTGTATTGGACTAGAAGGGGAAAACAGTTCTTAGATAGCAATGTTATTTTTAAAAGATTCAAAACCTTGGGGCTATTACAGTGCTCACTCTAAAATTTTAAAATTACCTGTATTTTTGAAGTACACATTTAGTTATCTTACTGAATTACCAACAAAATCAAATGTCTTTCTTTGCACATGTTAAATTCACTGCAAGTGTTCTATTTTTAAATGAAAAAAATTTTTTTAAATTCTAAATTTATAATCTTCAAACTCAAATGAAAATGTGAAGTATTCATGAATTTCCAGCTGTTTGAAAACCTTGGGGAAAGAGATGAAAAATAGTTTATTAGATACAAAGACAGAAAGAAAAATCTTAAATTAAACCAAAATAAATCTGTGTAAGTCCTATGTGGTACAGTTCACCAATTCAAAAGAAATGGACTTGGAATCTGGTATTATTACAACAGTCCTTAAGTCCAGTGTCAAGTGTGTTCAGAGTTGAGCTTTACGCTCTGGTGAAAAGGTGAGAGGCACAATGATTAATATTAAGTGAGGAATAAGCCAAATAAGAATATATATCAAAATTGAGATAGAAGAATGAGAATTTTTTCTTTTTTCTAAAATCTTTTCAGTCAGCTGATAAAATCTTACTAATTCAGAATAAAGTATGTATCTAAATTAGTAGAAAGAACAAATTACTGTTTTTTGGAGGCAGAGTCCTGCTCTATTGCCCAGGCTGGAGTGCAGTGGTACAATCATAGCTCACTGCAGCCTTGAACTCCTGGGTTCAAGAGATCCTCCCGCCTCAGCCTCCTGAGTAGTAAGTAGTTGGAACTACAGGTGCATGGCATCACACCTGGCTAATTTTTAAAATTTTTTGTATACCCAGGGTCTCATTATGTTGCCCAGGCTGGCCTCCAATTCATGGCTGCAAGTGATCTTCCTGCCTCAGTCTCGCAAAGTGCTGGAATTATAGGCATGAGCAACTGTGACCAGCCCAAATTGCTACTTTTTAAACAACAATAAAAATATTTTTTGGGTTGGTAGATCACAGATAAAATATTGCCAACTAGCTGTGTTCTACCTGCTTTTATGAACACATGATCATTTGTGTACATATTAAAAAGGGAAACAGATAAAACTAGCTGTTTTTTTTTTGGGTGTCTGCATTTACTGTCCTGTCTTCTTGAGACCATTAATTTGCTCAGGAACCTTATTCTTTTCTCCTCATAGGAAACTCAGAAAATTCCAACCTAGTTGCAATCCAAATTATTCAGACTAATGGTCAGTGTTTCTTAACCTTTTTAAATCTAGGTGGACTTTGATACTAAAATTCTCATTTCTGATCCCATTTCTGGTTAAGAATCACTGACACAAATTTAATTTAATTCTATATGTATATGCTTTTAAAAATTACATTCATTTTTTTTCTTTTCCTCCTCACCTGAATCTCAGTATGTTATATCCATTCTTGGCATCTAGCTCTTTATTATTAAGCAAGGTATTCTGTGCTTGCAACAAGCTGATTTTCCTCATTCAGAATTTTCTAGAGCACAATTTATTATTACTTCAAAACTTTAGACAAAAATCACCAAGAGTAATCAATGACACAAAATTGGAACATATACAAAACATCCTTTCTAACTCCTTTATTATTTTGGGGTGGAGGAAAAGTGGTATGAAATGTATAGTTTTAATAGCATGGACACAATGTTGAATTGCAATTCTCAGCGTTCTCAGAGTTTACTTACTGGTGGGGGTGGGGGCAGGAGAAATTTGACTGAAAGCACTTTCTCTACTAATTATTTTTTCTTTCATAAGTTACTGAAATACATCCAGAAGAGATTTCTTACATTGCTCTGGATTACCAAGAGGCACACATTAAAGTACATCAGAAAGAAGTAATAGTTATAGAGTGAACAAATCTGTTTCAGAATAAGATACAAGATAGGGACCCAGCTTTGGGTGAAGTGATGGTGGCACCAAGGGCAAGTGGGAATGTACAAAAGGGAAATTGAGATTCTCTGCTTCTCTTGCTTAGGGTCAAGCCAAGTTCTTTTCACTAGCTGATCTTAAGTTGCTAGCTTAAAAGTGAGATTCATGCTGGTCATAAATCTATCCCATCACATGCCCAGAAATCTTATCAATTTAAAAGTAACCATAAATCTGATTGTTTTGTGAAGGTTGGAGTATTTTAATACTCCAGATAGATGAGAAGTACTCCTTCCCTAAGTAAAATGTTTTGCAAAACTTCCTGGGTAACACATTCTATATAACACATTTGGCATACTTGTTATACGATTTTCCCTTTTATATACCCAAATACGTAATTCAGGACATTAGTAACATACTTGTATTTCTAGATATGTTGTATACAGAACAGTCTGTTTTTCACGAAAGCCCTTCACCTTTCTGGCTATCTTCTACAAATCTGATTCATTACCTATCTTGTAATTACCAGTCTACTTTTATTCCTCAGATAAATCCATATGCCTTTTCTTAAGTATCTGTCACCATCCTTGGAAAGCAGACTTTGTTTTCAAAGGTCCCAGCCATCCCTCATTTCATCCTTTGCCTTTTAGGTGTGTAGTTCCTGTATGGTGCTCTGCCTAGGGTGACTTCTTAGTGATCAACTAAAAACATACTCTGTGTACCTCCACAGATTTTACACTAACACAATGATTATACAGCTTTAGGTCCCTGCTTCTTAAGCTTGTGCCCAGAGGTATTCTTGAGTATGCGGGAAATCTTTGTTAACTCTGTATTGTTTTTGTTGACAAATGAAAAGAACAATCTAAACAGAAATACACTCTGGATCTTCTGGATGATCATCCCACAACAGAGTAGGAACACAGGATTTTTGTGCTTGTGCCTTTGTTTTTTCATCATCTCTTAACTTTTAATGCAGTGTTTCTTAAACTGGGCTAAGATGGATTCTTGGGAAGCCATGAATTTTTCAAATACTAGCCTCGACCAAATTTTCACAGCTTAATGAAGAATACTTAATTTGGCAGTAAAGATTATTTAAAAGTCAAAAAGAATACATTATCTAGTATTTCTTCATCTACCAGGTCAGTCTTTGTTACAAGTTTTTTTTCCTTTTTTTTTTTTTTAAGAGACAGGGTCTTTGCCTGGGTGCAGTGGCTCACGTCTGTAATCCCAGGACTTTGGGAGGCCGAGGTGGGTGGATCACCTGAGGTCAGGAGTTCAAGACTAGCCTGGGCAACATGGTGAAACCCCGTCTCTGCTAAAAATAAAAAAATCAGCTCGGCGTGGTGGCTCGTGCCTGAAATTCCAGCTACCTGGGAGGCTGATGCACGAAAACTGCTTTGCCTGGGAGGCGAAGATTGCAGTGAGCCGGATTCATGCCATTGCACTCCAGTGTGGGCAAGAGAACAAGACTCGTCTCCAAAAAAAAAAAAAAAAAGAGAGAGAGACAGGGTCTTGCTATGTTGCCCAGGCTGGTCTCAAACTCCTGGCCTCAAGCCATCCTCCCACTTTGTCCTCACAAAGTGCTGAGATTACAGAGGTGAGTCACTATACCCAGTATTACAAGAGTTTTGGTATATGCTTTATCGAAGATATGCTGACTATATGCAATTTTTGTTTGTTTTAAAGGACAGATCTGGGGCAGGATTAAAGGGTAGGGTAGAGAGAGGGATCTTACATCAAATCTTCTGGGTTAGAGTGGGAAGTCAAATGAAAGTTCATATAAACCACTGGAGCTACTCTGCTGACAAACATATCCAGGAGGGTTGACATTACCTTTCCAGGACTATATATATCTTACAAATGTAACTCTTACAGTGAAAGGCAAACTAACCAATAGACTGAGTCTTTGTGGGTGGGGAGTGGAAAGGTGAGGGGAGTTGGGGAATGGAGAACAAATAGATGTGAGAATAATGAAAAAAGACTAAAAATCCATTTAAACTTCTGAAACCCAAGCCAAATATTTACAATTGAAACTTCGTTATTTCCTTTTATAGTCTAACTAAAATATTTTAATCCCTTAGGTCTGAATCCATTTCTCACCTCTGGAAGCAACCCCAATCCTTAGCTAGATGCTAAATCACATTATACCAATCCTAAAATTATCATAGTTGCACACATTTATGACAATTTAAGAATGAATGGGAAGAGAAACTGAAGAAATTAAAAATCAGGAATTTCTCTTGGCAAACTTTACAAACTTAATGATTTTAGAAATTGGTAATATTAAGGTATTTAAAGTTGTCAAAAAGGCTGCTGGTATCTATTCTGTATATTATGACGGGTAAGAAAAGAAAAAAGCATCATGTTAATTTGCAACCATGCATTAGTGAAAACTAAAACTAAATGTAAATTAATCTGTCCTTTCAAATCTGAAAAAGCAAAGCACTTTTAGATACAAAATGTATTTTCTTGAGTTCTGGATTTAAGAACATCATCTCAAAGAATAATACTGTAGTTTCAAAGGATTATCCCCTGTTTATGTGAAGAAATTACATTCTTCATGTACATATTACAATTTGCATGTGCTATTAATTAAGTTCTTTGAAGGTAAGGGTTGTCTTGTAAAACTTTGCAACTTTTAAACATTTAACCTAGTGTTTCCCATATAACAGACACTAAATGATGTATGAAATTAATTTCTCTTGGTTATTCAATTGTCATGTTCACCACAATCAATCTATTCTTTATCCTGCTTTTTTTCTTTGAGAAGTGTTTTTCAATTAAGATAATACACCTTTATTTTACTTAAAGGTTAACAAAACACATCTCTGCTTTCAAATGAAGTCTTTAGTTTTGGTTCTAATACCTAGGATACAGTTTTCAATTTTCCTTTAAGTATATAAAAGATAACGCGCATATATATATATATGTTCATATATATTTTTTTGAGTCAGGGTCTTACTTTGTCACCCAGGCTGGAGTGCAGTGGCAGGATCTTGGCTCACTGCAGCCTCTACTTCCTGGGTTCAAGAGACCTTCCCCCTTCAGCTGGGACTAGAGGCACGTGCCACCATACCCAGCTAACTTTTGTATTTTTAGTAGAAACTGGGTTTCACCACGTTGCCCAGCCTGGTCTTGAACTCCTGGCCTCAAGTGATCCACCTGCCTCAGCCTCCCAAAGTGCTGGGATTACAGGCATGAGTCACCGTGCCTGGCCTATATATTTTGGACACATGGGTTATGACTCAGAAAACATTAATCAGGGCGATTAACAACATTTAAGAGAAAATTATTTGCCACTAGCCCTCAATTCCACATAAGACGCAGCCCTCTTTTTAATTTTTGTTTAAGAACTAAGGAACTTGTGATACAAATAAAGTGCATTATGTTTCTATTTCTGATTAAACTCATTTGCTGGGATTTCCCAGCTCTGAAATGGACAATTCAGTACTAATAATCTGTTTAGTTCAGTGTTACTCTCTGCCAGGGAAAAGTATAATCCAGTGTTAGTCTTGTTCCCTTATTTTTTGTCTTATTACTCTTAAAAACAACTGTGCTCTCATGACCAAGCCCACTAAGAACAAGCAGAAGGAAAAAGTGTTCAAGACACATAGATTAAAAAAACCAAACACATGAGGATCCCATTCTTTTGTTGTATTCTTAAATACATGAGGATACATCCATCAAAAGTAAAAATATAGTTTTCTAAAACTCCCTCATCCTTCCTATTTAGGTAGATGAGGAAATTCCTATCCGTATTCATGGAATTGTAACTGAATTCACTTAAAATTATTATCTAACCAGAACTAAGAAATCTATATAATGAATGTAACTGATACAAATCATTAAATTATAAGTTTTCAATTATTTTTTTAAATGCTGTTAAAAAACTTTTTTCATTATGTATTTGTATTGCCATGCCTATTATTTTAAAACAAAATATATCTGTTGAAAACAAAAAACCTTGTGGTCCCAGTGACTAGAGGAGTCACAGTCAGTTAAGAAGAATGAGTTCAAACAAAATCTTTTCCTCTAGGAATAAATTACTAAATAAGACAGATATGATTTCAAAACACTGAATTCTAATGTACCTTAGTTGTTGCTTAAGTCTTAAAAATTTTTTAAGGAAAGAAATGGTACTGTGTTGAGGGTATTAAAAAATTTCAGATAGGAAAAATCACACAGACCAAAAAGATTATTTTTTTTCTAATGGTAAGGTAAAGATAAAAATACAAAAAAACTTGTTGTCTATGATGTTAACATTGCCTACTTGTGACTTAAATTCCCTGAGAAGTACATGCACACCTAACGTAACAGTTTAAATGCTTATTTTCTGTTGTATGGCAGTGTCATAGGATTATAGAGATGACTATAATGGAACTATTTAAGTCGTATTAACTTATATTTTGGACCAATACATATGTCGCATTGATGATATAACAATATATACAACACATATATACTTTCTGGAAAAAAGGTTAAATCTAGAGTTAATCTGGAATGTATAGTACAAAGCTGAAAATATCTGGCAATGTTCACGCTGAGAAGGAAGATATTAAAATCACTTTTTAATGTGGTATACATCACCAGAGAAAACAATCAGCCTACGGTCAAATGTAATTTTAAATGCCTCTATATGGTATGTTTTAAACTCTCTTTTTGGGAAAAATTATTTTGAGAATGTTTAGTACAGGAATTCCATTCAGCTAAATAAACTGGAACTTTGTCTTAGAGCTGGCTGAAAAAAGATCTGATTTAGTATTTGTCAACTTTCTACTATCTTTAGATTTCTAATAATCCTGCAGCCTCAAATTGTATTACGCATTTATCCATTTCAGCTTCAAGCACTCTTTCAACTTCACAGACTCATGAACTTTATATAATGGGAGGCCATTTTCCTTACTTAAGTTCGTTTAGGAGAAAATTAACCAACCAATTTGGACAAATGATATGCCAATTTCTAATCATTCAAACAAATCCAATATTTCATTATAACCTTTAAACAAATCACTGTACGAGTCAAGTTGGAAAAGAGGCAGTTCAGCAGCTAAAAGAGACTGAACATTATTGAGACCAATCAAGCTAAAGTGATTTATGATCACTTTAAAGAAGTTTAATATGATAATTTCACATGCTAGAATGCAACATCTAGGAAATAATTTAGAAATACAAAAAAAAAAAAAAAAAAGGCATCAACAGTGTAAGTCTCTATGTTAGTCTTGGGATACAATGCATATATACAATGTATACATTATAAAGATATTTATAAATTATACATACTTGCATACATGTGATAAACAGACCACAGAAGAAAACAAATCAAAATTGTACCTTAGATTCTCCAGATATTATACATTATTTACAATGTATATGTCATAAAAATATTACATTAATTTGAATACATCTCTTAAAAATGAAAAAACTTCCTGATCTAACTAGAGGTAAGCTATCGGACAAAAATTATTATTCATAGGGGCCGGGCACAGTGGCTCATGCCTATAATCCTAGCACTTTGGGAGGCTGAGGCAGGTGGATCACCTGAGGTCAGGATTTCGAGACCAGCCCGGCCAACATAGCGAAACCCTGTCTCTACTAAAAATACAAAAATTAGCTGGGCATGGTGGTGCGCTCCTGTAGTCCCAGCTATTTGGGAGGCTGAGACAGGAGAATCGCTTGAACCCAGGAGGCGGAGATTGCAGTGAGTGATCACGCCACCGCACTCCAGACTGGGCGATACAGCGAGACTCCATCTAAAAAAAAAAAAAAATATTCACACGGAGTCTCCTAAACATCATTTTCCAGAAAGAGTTTTCAAAGGTACTCTCAAGGATTAATGGTAACATTTAATCAAAGATTATGCACCAAAATGAAAATTACCTTTAACACAAGCAGTAGATAGTACTGTGCTGTGATTATCTGGTGGCAGCTTATAAGCAGTGTGCTCGCAGGGAAGTCTGTATGCATTCTGCCTACATTTACCACACCAGGAACACACCCGAAATAGATGTCAGTGGTTTTACAGTACTAGTTAGGACAATCTGGTTAAAATGTGAGGCAGAACAGTACAATTTTGTTTCTTAGGTTAGGAAAAAAAATGCAGTAGGTTAAGATAAAATTCCTTTCCCAATAAATTGAGTAAAAAAGAATAGCAGGATATACTTTTAACACAGCAACAGCTTACCTGATATGCCATTCTTGCTGGTGTTCAATAAAGCTACAGATGCTGCAGAAACTCTTTTATTGTTCACAGTCTGCCCTGGTTTTCTTGAGGTACATTCTTCACTATCACTGTCCTGTAAATTTAGTAGCCTTGGCTGGAAACACTGTAGTCGACATGATCTGATATTGCTTAATATTTCAGAAAGGGACAGTCTATTTTCACAATGTTTACTGGAAGCATTGGTCCGAGAGAAATTAGAAGAAAAGTCTATAGTTTGGGAAGAGCTTGAAAAACTATTCAGCATTTCAGGGTCTATCTGTTTTAGGACTGGGTCATGTTCTGTGGATATTCGGTCCATTATGACCCTGAAAAGCAAAATAAAACCAAACATTAACTGAGACAGCTGAACATTTTTTCTTTGTCTTCTGTTCCAGATAGCAAACAAAAACCAAGTACCAAAAATCAAATACCAAAAGTGAAAACAAATACTTCACCTTCCACCTCTGCCAATTCGCCTCCTTGCAAATCCTATACATCTTCTTGGGACTGTAAGTGTTGTAAGGCAATGCCTATACCTCAACTTATCCAAATCTGCCAGTTCTGAATTTTCACATGAATGGTTAGCTTGGTCCAAACGAGGCTGCAAAGAAAGAAAGAAAAAAAAAAAAACCCCAAAAAACTCATGGAGTAAATTTGAAATGAAGACAGGTTAGATCATGATAAACATGAAGTAACTGCAACATTAGCAGAACAATTAAAATCTAGACATAAAACTGTAAAAATGGGGCTTCACTATTAATCAGATTAAATTTTACAAAACTGAATCAAAAGTTCACTTCACCAAGATTACCCAAACTGAACTTAGTTTCTAAATTCACTTAGGGTCCGTTATACTTAAAAAGGAATATATCTTTAAAAATAATGCAGCTTTTAACATATGTGTACAAAGTAGAGATGGTGAAATTACATCGTAATTTGTAGGCTTCCTACTGAGAAACCAGAAATAAAATTTTTTGGACTAAAAATTGCACTTCAAACTCTTAAAGGGTCAAACTGAAGCTTCCTCTTTACTTTTAAGAAACATATCCAAGCGGGATGCAGTAGCTCATGCCTGTAATTCTAGCACTTTAGGAGGCCAAGACAGGAGGATCACTAGAGACCAGGAGTTCAAGACCAGCCTGGGCAATGTAGCAAGACCCTATCTCTATAAAAACTACAAAAATTAGCAGCATGTGGTGGTATGTGCCTGTAATCCCAGGAGGCTGAGGTGGGAGGACTACTCGAGCCCAGGAGTTTGAAGTTACGGTGAACTGTATGATTGCATCACTGCACTCCAGCCTTGGTGACAGAGCAATACCCTGTCTCTAAAATAAATAAAATAAATAAATAAATATAAAGAAACAAACAGCCTGTTCCCTGCCTTCCCATTCCCTTCATCATTTTATCATGCTATGTCTGTCTCCTCTCATTAAGAATTTTCCCTTCTCTCATCAGCATAATTTAGTAAACAAATCTCCACCTCTCCTAAATTTACACACCCTAAAATAGTTGTCAGTGTATGTTTACCATTACATAGCAAGATAAATGATCTCTACAAGCCATATAAGAAAGTCAAAGCCATCCTTACAATGCTACATTATACCTCATCCGAGAACCTTGGAAAGTGATATAATGTGACTTCATAGCATAAAGCAACTTCTAGGTGTGTCAAAAAGTTATGAATACAATTATTAGACAAAACACTGCCATTATGGAAGTTTAAAAATTATTGTTTTGTTTGATACTTACTGGTATGTATGCACAAGACGGGCTTGCGTAACAACAAATTTCAATAAACACCTAGCAGCCATCAAAGGTTCTAGAACCAACTTACAAATTCTGGGTTTACCTAATTCTAGTAATGACACACTGAATAATTTTCACAATCGCTGACGCTATAATGAGTGCCCAAAATGAAACTAAATTTCTAAAATGTGAGGAATTATCAATTTCCAAGAAGAAGATTCCGATGCCCTTTGAAAGGACTCAGTACCTTTTAGCATCTTTTACCAGTATTCACATAAAGGATATTACACAAAAAGTATTGATGCATTTCCTATTTTTAGATCAAGACTAAGTCATCTTGACATGGGTTACCTGTTAATTCCAGTTCACAAAAACACCACACACACACAAAAGTTCTTACAGCATAATACTGGCATCCTGCCCGCCTTCTGAAAGCACAGGGACCATCAGGATCATTTTCTTCTTCCGGTTCTGATACTGGGGACAATACCTAGACAAAAGAGGAATTCCATTTAGGAGTTATCAAAAGTCAATAGATCAAGTTTGTAATGCTCTAAAATTTAAATCTGATCACAAACAGTAAATCACTTCTATATTACATATCGTAGGTACTGAATTCCCCCAAAACATTCAATGACTAGCAAAAATTTTCTATGGTTAAAAATCCTTCTTTTTAATGGATTAGTTCTTTCAGGTTAAGTATACATGGCATTGGCATTGCTTAATTGCTTCTAAACATGAAGTGCTAAGACTTAGAATTAATATAGTCTTTATACATCCTATTATATTTTATAAATAATGTATGTGGCTATAAATATTTAATGACAGTTATACTTCACCTATAGTTAAGTGCATTTTTATCCAATAACTTTATCTCTCTGTAATAAAGCCAAAAACTAGGACATAAAAACAGCTTATAAATAGCCAAAAAATCACCAAAACGAAAAACCTCAAAGGCCATAAAGGTCAGGTTTTATTCAAAGGAAAGTCTTGTATCTCTCCACTCACTTTTTAAAGATCACTTTTTAAACTTAGCAGATCAGAAGTAGAAAATAAGAAAAGAAAAGAAGACTTGCTAAAGTAAGCAGATAGGTTATAGAGAAGAGATAAGCCCACAATGCTAGAGGAAAAGAATAAAGACTTTCAGAAAGCTGTTATGTATTAGAAAGCACTCTGCCCAGGCCATGTCATATCAGGCCAAATATCCCTAGGTAATTGAGTGGGCTTCTAGGGCAGTAGCATTGACCTATCAGAGCACACTTTATAAACGTCATAAAAACAGATTAAATAATACACAAATATACCGACGACAGGGAAATAATATGTTTTAGATAAATTTCCACCCATAATGATTAAAATTTTTAAAAAAGTTTTGGTACTTAAGTTTCAGTTGTCTCGCACTCTCACTTTGTAGTACATCTCTTTTTCTGACAAACGCTGGCTCAACCATATTTACTTGCAAATTTCTGAACCTCACAAATCCCTCTCTTCCTATTTTGAGAGGAAAAATGTTTTCTCCATATTATTTCCAAACTGTGGTAATTACCACTGAGCAGGGTCATCCAGGGGAGAAAGGTATTTGTTTGAGGTTCCAATATACCTCCACCAACCCTATGGGGGAGACACAGAAACAGTGAGCTGGGGCTGATTCTTCTTCATGGGGAACCAAGCCCCCAACCTGAAATTTGAAAGGAAATCCCAAATGTGAATTTTACACTTTGGTTCCTTTGCAAATAATGTACCTATTCTAAGATATACACAGGAAGTGTCACAAAGTCTCAGAAATTCTGTATATAAAATCTATCACCCCTTCCTCCTAACTACCATTCCCTAGGGGTAGATTCCAGGGGATAAAAGAAGTCTGAGGCATAGGAAGACAAAGCTAATGTTAGAAAAATCGGAAGCACGATCAAGAAGAGGCAGGGTTTTAGTTCTGTTCAGCTGCAATTCAGTGACGTAAGTCTGGTTAAAATGTTTGTTCTCTTAAGGCTCCCTATTCCTTGTTCTTGGTTTATCAGACAAAGAAAAAGTATGATTACTTTAATGATCTTGTCAGCAACAAAATCCTCATTTTTATAAGAGGTGCAGTCTGAATAGCTGCCTCACTGAATGATGCCCAAATATAGGTAAACGTTAATACTTACTCTTTAGTAATATGGTGATACCATAAAATTAATGAGGATTGTCTAAGACCTAATATAAATAATCAGAACAACCTAAAAGTTTCAAAATGCAATTTTCATGTGAGTATGGAAACTTACTATATAAATCAATGCAAGAATTTGGAGCAGAAATGAAGATCCCTTAATGCACGAGAAACATGACTAGTTATGCTGACTGAGCTCTACTTTCAGGCTGGATGTACTGATTCCACCAATAAAAGTTTCTATAGGTCATAGCACCCTACAGTATCATTCTTTTTATTTTTTGAAACAGGGTCTTGCTCTGTTGCCCAGGCTGGAGTACAATGGTGCAACCTTGGCTCACTGCAACCTTCATCTCCCTGGCTCTAGCGATCCATCTCCCGCCTCAGCCTCCAAGAGTAGCTGGGACTACAGTCATGTGTCACCACGCCTGGCTAATTTTTGTGCTTTTGTTCCTGTTTTTTTGGTAAAGATGGGGTTTCACCATGTTGCCAAGGCTGGTCTCCAAGTCCTGGGCTCAAGCAATCCACCTGCTTCGGCTTCCCAAAGTGCTGGGATTACAGGCATGAGCCACAATGCCCAGTCTACAGCATCATTCTTAAAGGGCTGGGAATATATAGCAAAACTTTCTAGGCTCTCATTAGTACCACCAATAAAAGCCTATTTTACGTATAGTTATCTAACTATGTCATTTTCTTACTTAACATTTTAAATAATTTCCCATTATGTATAATGTAGATAGAGGCTATCTGACATCTGCAGTAATCTGGGTATTACTGCAGGCATCAAGCCTTTCATCCCCTCTTCCTCTTCTATGTTATGTGCTCCAGCAATGTTAAACTGCTAGGAGTTCCCTCTAATATGTTGTGCCTAGAACCCTTCCCTATACTTTCTATCTGGAAAATTACTCTTTTGTAAGGCACTATATCCCTCATTCCTTCAAACTGGTCATCTGATGAATGTCCCATGGCTGTTCAAAGCTCTGCCTGAGTTCAAACTAGATGATATATGGGTTCATTATATGAATATATGGGTTCAGTAATATATTAGTAATATATGGGTTCATTAAGCACTCCTCAATGGATAAAATTAAGCATATCTTTGCACATTTGATACTATTCATATGACTATCAGAGTATTATCTGGGTAGAAAAACTAATCAGTGAAAAAAAGAGTAAAACTAGTATAATCCAGCCAAAAGGGACACATTTTATGCAAACTCCAGATTTTAAACGGTTATAGCAATTAAGAATTTTATAAACAGTCCTGCTTTCAAACATATCTATAATGTTGGTTTTTTAAAAAAAAGTTTCCTTAAAGCAAACAAGTCAAAAAGTTAAAATATGATAAAGCTGGCAGTAGGTTCAAGGTCTTTGTTACAGTATTTTCTGTTAAGTTTCCTACGCTATTTTTAAAAACAGGGTATTGCTAGAGCAGGTGATACACAATATTTTTTGAAAAAATGGATCTTTCTTTTTGTTTGTTTTTTTGAGACGGAGTCTTGCTCTGTCGCCCAGACTGGAGTGCAGTAGCATGATCTCAGCTCACTGCAAGCTCTGCCTCCCGGGTACATGCCATTTTCCTACCTAGCCTCCTGAGTAGCTGGGACTACAGGAACCCGCCACCACGCCTGGCTAACTTTTGTATTTTTAGTAGAGACGGGGTTTCACCATGTTAGCCAGGATGGTCTCGATCTCCTGACCTTGTGATCTGCCCGCCTGGCCTCCCAAAGTGCTGGGATTACAGGCGTGAGGCATCGTGCCTGGCCGGATCTTTTAATATATAAAGTAAAAGTCTTATTTTAAAAACAGCACTTATAAAAATAAATATTTTTTAATTGCGCACATTTTTCTATAAAGCTGTTTCAATATTTATCAAAGAGTTAAAATTTGAATCAGTCCCTTTAAGTCTTTCTTAGAATCAAACAGCCATTACCTAACAAATTAGCAAAATTTACATTAAAAGTTATAAAACACAATGCTGGTGGAGTGTGGTAAAAAGGAAAGCATTGTTGATATTTTCAATATTTACAATTATATATTAACTGTCTTAAAATATTGATAATTTTTGGTTAGTAACTAGTAATTCAATTACTAAGAATCTATTTTAAATACAGAGGGAAAAGATCTACGTTCATTTTTATAAATGGAAAAACTGAAAACCATGTGCTCCACAAGAGAGTAAATTCTATACAACTGATGAAAGATAATACAGAGTAAATACCATTTCAGTGGCTACATAAATAATGTGGAAATGTTTATGCTATATACAGTAGGGGAACAAAGCAAGAATAAAAACTCTAAGATAGCAATTGTTTTAAAAATATAGCAATATAAAATACTGGCAGGAAATATCTTTAAAATAGTTTTAAAACAAGCACCTGTGGAAATTCATCTTCATCTGAGCTGTGAAAGTCATATTGCTTAATGTCACTCTTATTGATCACAGGCAATGTCTCTGGAGTGGGTTGCTGAGATGTTATCAAAGCCTCTGCTTTAGGCTTCTTTGGGTACTTCTTCTTTTGACGAACCACATCAGAAGCCTCTTCTTTCAAAGACAAATGATGAGGGTGCTGTTTACATGACGATTTTTCCCCCAAAAGGAAGAAATAAAAATCATTTTAGAAATCATGAAAAACTATACTGCTCTTTGAAAAACATACATTTGTACCCAGGAGGTGATTTTATTATTTTTAATATGCAAAAATTATTCTGTGTTCATAAACTGAAACATGTTTTACTTTCTGCAACTTATGATGAAAAATAATTATGGTATTTAAATTTGCTTTTTACATTATTATTACTACTTAAAACTATACTATGTGAGGAATTTTTTGGATTGCTCTATTATGTAATCCAGTATTTAAAAGGTATTTAAATTCAATTTTTATTTAAATCTGTTGTACTGATAAAAATTAACCACTATTTTTATTTTTAAATATCTTCAACTGAATCATGAGTTTATTGTCATTTCTACACTTAGATCCAATTTTTAAAAATGTCTGTTCTATGGATGCAAATCTTTTGAGAAAAATAAGCTTAACTCGGAAAAAAAAAAAAACCTCACTTTTTAGAATATATAATTACTGCAGCAACCGAACAGTAACTGTTCTGAAGTCCCCCAGGCTTCTGTGGAGGTTCCTGAGAGGCCATCTGGCAAAGACACTCCCTGAAGGGGTAGGTTTCCAGCCCCTACCTCCCCTCAACACAGCAGCTCTGTTACTAACATACTGGCATTCCTTTTAATAAAAAGGGATTTGCCACTGTAAAAGTTGGAAAAGACTGTTCCAAGTACTAGTGTACAAACTACAAAATTTATAATTTTCCACATCTAGTCCAGATGTTAATAACTACTTTAGGGTCAAAAACAGTACACACAATAAAAATATTGCTTGAAAGGCAAATTATATTTAGTGAGATATAAAATTTTTCATATAATGGGCATAAACATTACATCAAAAACAAAGCCCCAACTCTCAGAAACTTCCCACATTTTAAAGTGGGATACATGACAAAGTAAATATAGTTAAACCATGTGTAATGGAGTAGGACAACAATGGATGCAACCAAATTCCTAAAGTTAGCATTTAGGAAGGCTATTTATTCATAGAGGAGGTCTAAAATGAGAATCAATATATAATAAAGGCTGATTCTGTCAGTAATTATGGGTTAAGATTTTCATACTGCAATGCTTAACAATCACATACCTAGGAAAAGCACTGATTAACACAAAATGGATTTTTAAAAATAACTTACAAAATGACATTTGCAGTGATAACTTTTTTGGCTATAGAGGTAAGTAAGATTTAGAGAGAATCAGGATGGTGGGCTAGATGCCTGTGATTAATAAGAAAGAACTTTAGTGTTTGAATTGACATGAGCTGAATGAAGGAGTCTTCCTGCTCCACACTCTTTCTTGACCTTTAAGAATGAATCCATGAAAAATGAGAACTGTGTACATTTTTAAAAGATGAATTTTCCACAAACACCCTAGGTCATTTAAAACATTTTGCTACAGAGTAAGGCTCTATTGTGTAGAAGCTTCAGTCAATACCTGTTTCTTACTTAAATCTATGCTCCTTAAAATTAAAGGCTTTATTAGTTTTCATATTTCCCAATTAAATACTTTAATTAATGTATCAAGTGAGGACTGAATAAATACAGTTATCTAGTCCAAGTGACTAAAATAACCACTGAGTCTGGTTCTTTTATTAGGAAGAAACTGTGACCCAGAAATTACAGGACTTTCTCAAAGTCACTCAAGGTGGATAACAATTGATAAATGCTGGCTCTGGAAATGATGATGACAATAAGAATAATTTTCAATAGTCTCAATGAAGAAAGCTTTCATTTGAGGTTTTGATTCCTTCCATTACAATGCAAGGTTTGCTAAGGCTAGTGATAATAACTAGACTCTAATTACCTTTATTCTCTAGGGAGGCAGATAGCATATTGAAAGTGACGGACTGTTAGACCTGAATTGAAACTTTGAATCGGCCACCTACTAGCTATTATCTAGAAATCACACAGACGCAACAACTACCTCTAAGGGTTGTTACGAGGATTAATTGGTCAGTATGTATATAAATACTCCTAGCAAAGTGCTTGGCTCATGGTAAGAACTAAAGTCATGTTACTTTTTCCTTACTCAAACCATATAAGACAACAGCAGAAATCAATAATTATCTGATCAACATTACCATACATGCTTCTTCCCAGACAATATTCACCTTAGTTTTACATTCTTGAACTTTGTGATGATTTCCATTATGAAGAGATGCTGGAGTGGCATATAACTCTTTTTCTGATCTACTGATTTTCACTTCATTAAGGATTTCACCACCATAGTCTCCCAAATGGTATCTTGAAAAAGTAACAACATATAAGAAAACATTGCCTAGTTTAACAATAAAGAAGTGATATCTCAGTTAATTGGAAGTCACCTAGTCAAAAAGAGCTAACAATCAAATTACTTTTAAAAGATAAAATTTACAGGAATAAAGAAACAAGGATTTTGTAAAAACAAAACAAACCAAAAAACTGAAAAAATGCCTAAGGTACACAGCAAACAAATTTCTTACACATATTATATAATCAAGCACTAGGAAATGTTTAGAAAGCTTACTTCAGGAATCACACAAAATTCTGTTTTCGTTCAGTCTATTTCATTTTGTAGGAAAATATACTATATTAGAGAACACATTTCTAAAAGGAGTTGAAACAAGAAATGTCTACCTACTCAGAAAATAAAATCAATACTCATTTCCCTCAGATTTTACTTAACAGAAACTTTAATACGGAGAAGTAAACAAAATAATCACTAGAGTTCTTTTCTAAATAAAATTCAATGATTCTGCCAAAACAAAATTAAGTATATACACAAAACTCTCCCAAAATCTGTAATCCAAATTGATAACTTAATCTATAAAAAGAAAAACTAGTAACCACAAATCTTTAAAAAATATAAATTCTTACAGAATCAATATCAACTGTCATAAAGTTTAACCCGATCCCCCCTAAAAATCTTTTGGTTCATTTTGCCCATCATTTGGTAAAGTTGTCATTTTACTGTTTTAACAGGCGCAATGTTACCTTTTCTCCACAACTTCTAAAGTTAAGTGCAATAATTCTCGTTTTGTTTTCTCTCTTCTCTTAATCATTTCCAAAATTGTTATGGCTCTACTAAATTCTCGTCTCAGTTTCAACATCTTTTCATACGAGGCTTCATCATTCTTACGATTCTATTAAAAATAATAATTTTAGAAGAATAAACAACCCAGTTATCTACATTTCCGGCTTTATTCAATAAATTCTTATCAGACCTGAATTAATCCTACAAAAGTAAAATGTTAAAAAAAATCATCTGAACAGCAACCTATGTAAGATAACATATATCTATTTAACTCTGCAAATATAAGTACAAGCAAGTATCTCTCGATAAATACTCAGAAAAAAAATGTTGCCAGCTGTTGAAAAGGTAGAATGGCATAAGGAAGTAATTTCAACGTAAACAAACAAAAAATGTTCACCCGAAACAAAATCTGTTATTGGAAAATGTAGTGCATTCAGCGTGTAGGAAAGTATTTTCCAATGACAGAGAGGAACAGTTCTATCCAGATCAAGGTAACAGTCAAAATGAGTCCCCCCATACATTCATCCATCCATCACCAGCTCTGTAACTGGGGGCTGGATGGTATGATACACTGTACTACTATGTGAACATGAACAATGACCAGTAAAGCTTCACTTCAGAAACTCAGAAAACTGGAAGTAGGATAACAACCATTTCAAGAAATCAGATTGTCATTTTTCAATGTAATGTAACACCCCACTGAGTAGAAAAGAGATTTAGCAAAAATATTGAATTTCAGAACACTGTTTATTAGCTTTTCAACTAATTATTATACAAAGTGAAAGCCCTGCTACATAACTAGAAAAGGCTCAGTTGTAATTAGCAGCATCTATTTGCATATAAAATTATTACTAATGTAAACTATTTTGTTAAATCAAACATCCACAGATTCCTCACTTTACTATTAGGCATGGAACTATTTGTTTAAAAGTGGACCACTACCACCCCTCCAATCTATGCCAGAGCGAACTGTACTTAAGCAATCATTCATTCCTTGAGTTAATTATTCGAAATGACATTAGAAAAAACCTAAAGAATATCAGAGGTTTCATATTGGAGGATTATAAAAGAGAAAATAACAATTGAGAAAAAGTCAAAGTTATACTGTTTTTCTTTTGTGTATAATTTCCTGCATTTGAAAAATAATAGTCATATGTTAAAAATAACCTATACTAGGTCCCATTATGGTACTCCACATTGAATATTAAAAATAAGTCATCCTTTTGTGTAATTAAAAAAATTCATCTTTTTCTCCTTCATTACTATGACAAAAGGTAAAATCTAAAGCATATGTTTAAGCATTTGTTTTAAACAGACAGCAATAATACTTTTCAAATAAAAAAATTAGTATTATCAACAGCAACTATTAAAGTGCCTACACTGTGCAGGGTATTGCACATGTCCCTTACCCTCAAAAGGTTTAGAATCTAGTAAGGATGACAGACAGAAAACAGATACACAGAATCATAAGGCAGATAATAATATGAGGTTACACACCAGCTGGCAGCCGCGTAATACTCAAAAGTGTACCAGAACATTTTATACAGCTCCCCTCTTCAGTAAGTGTACCTCATTGACTTCTCTTCTATCCTGTCTTACTCATATCTTGTTTTGCATTTGTGTGTGCGTGCGTATGTGTGTGAGACAGTCTCACTCTGTTGCCCAGGCTGGAGTGCAGAGGTGTGATCTCAGCTAACTGCAACCTCTGCCTCCCAGGTTCAAGCGATTCTCCTGCCTCAGCCTCCCTCCTCCCTCAGCCTCAGTAGCTGGGATTACATGAATCCACCACTATGCTCAGCTACTTTTTGCATTTTTAGAAGAGACGGGGTTTCACCATGTTGAGCAGTCTGGTCTCAAACTCCTGACCTCAAATGATCCGCCCACCTTGGCCTCCCAAAGTGCTGGGATTACAGGCATGAGTCACTGCTCCCAGCCTCTGTTCTCTTTATGCCCAAATAATCATCGTTCCTAACTTTCCTTTCCCCAGTCTTGACCTTTAAAAAAACAAACAAACAAACAAAAACCAAAAATGCTTTTTGTTTTGAAATAGTTTCAGACTTACAAAAAAGTTACAAAAACAGTATAAAGAATTCTCATATATCTTCATCCAGATTCTCTAAAGGTTAACATTTTACATTTGCCTTTTCTCTCTATATGTGTATACATATAAATGTATGAATATAAACACACACACCTAGAAAGTATCAGTAGCACTATTTTTGAAAAATTTCAAGAGAATCTGAAGATATAAAATGCCCCTTTATCCCTATATACTTTAATATATATTTTCAAAAAAAATGGTATTCACATATAATCACAGTACAATTATTAAACTCTGGAAATTAACATTAATATAATCTTATTACTATATTTCTTTATACATATAAACTTTATTCATATTTCAAAAACTGTCCCACTAATGTCCTTTACAGCAAAAAATACAGTTACTGCTATAAGGACATCAGTAAGGTAACTTTTATTATAAGAATATATTTTTTGGCTGGGCGCAGTGGCTCATGCCTGTAATCCCAGCACTTTGGAAGGCCAAGACGGTTGGAGCACCTGAGGTCAGGAATTCAAGATCAGCCTGGCCAACATGGTAAAAGCCAGTCTCTACTAAAATTACAAAAATTAGCTGGGTGTGGTGACGGGCGCCTGTAATCCCAGCTACCCAGGAGGCTGAGGCAGGAGAATCGCTTGATTCCAAGAGGCAGAGGTTGCAGTGAGCAGAGATATTGGGCCACTGCACTCCAGCCTGGATGACAAGAGCAAGGCTCCGTCTTAAACGTCATCATCATCATCATCATCATCATAAATTTTTTCCTGGTCTAGGATCTGACTCCATATTAAAAACCACATTTGGTTGTCATGTTTCTTTAATCTTCTGTAATTTAATCTCCTTATCTTTGTCTTCTGTATCTTTCAGTGATTACAATCTTAATATTTTCAAAGACTAGAGACTATGTTGTAGAATATTCCTCAATTTGGGTTTCATTAATGTTTTTCCATGATTAAACTCAGGTTATGTATTTTTGGTACAACTACCACAAAAGTGGTATTGAATCCCTCTCATATCAGGAGTTAAAAAATACTATTTGTTCCATTACTGCTGATATTAACTTTGATTCCCTGATTAAGATGGCATCTCTCAGGTTGCCCTAGTCAAATACTATTTTTCCCCTTTAAATTAACAAGTGTTTTAGGCCAGGCACGGTGGCTCATGCCTGCAATCCCAGCATTTCGGGAGGCTGAGGCGGGCAGATTACTTGAGGTCAGGAGTTTAATACCAGTCTGGCCAACATAGTGAAACCCCGTCTCTATGAAAAATACAAAAATTACCCGGGTGTGGTGGCAAGTGCCTGTAGTCCCAGCTACTTGGGAGGCTGAGGTAGGGGAATCACTTGAACCCAGGAGGCAGAGGTTGCAGTGGGGCGAGATTATGCCACTGCATTCCAGCCTGGGCAACAGAATAAGACTTCATCTCAAAAAATTAATTAATTAATTAACAAGTATGCTGTAGGACTACAGAAACACTATTTAATCATCAAACTTCCCCCCTTAAGTTTAATAACCATTAATTCTAACTTTTGCCTGAAACAATTATCTGTATTATTATGGTGGTTGCCAAATATTGATATTGTAATTCCATCATTCTGCCAACATTTACAGGTTTGGAAATCTACTGTAAGGAAATGCTGTCTATTCATTCATCCATACCCACCCACCCACCCACATCAGTATGGACTCATGGTACTGTAAGGGGTGGAATCCATTACTTTCATAATCTATTTTGATGCTCAAACTTTCCCAGCTCTTATCAGTGGAGTCCCCTTTCAAGCTGGCTCCTGCGTCCTTCTGGCATGGCTCCAACGTTATTCAATCATATTCTTATTTTCTTGTATAACAAAATGTGTGTTCCAGGCTTATCTTTGTATTTTCCCAGCCCTAGACCTGGGATAATTTTCCTAAGGAGCCCTGGTTCCCTTTAATGAAAAGCAGATATATTTTTTTTTATATAGTATTTTATTACATTATTTTACTTTATTTTATATATTTTATTATTTTTGAGACAGAGTTTCGCTCTTGTTGCCCAGGCTGGAGTGTAATGGTGCAATTTTGGCTCACCGCAACTTGTCTCCTGGGTTCAAGCAATTCTCCTGCCTCAGCCTCCTAAGTAGCTGGGATTACAGGTGTGCGCCACCACACCAGGCTAATTTTGTATTTTTAGTAGAGATGAGGTTTCTCCATGTTAGTCAGGCTGGTCTTGAACTCTTGACCTCAGGTGATCCGCCCGCCTTAGCCTCTGAAAGTGCTGGGATTACAGGCGTGAACCACCATGCCCAGCCAAAAAACAGTATTTAAAATCAACATCTACATGCTAGGCATGCCCATTTCTACTGGGTGTCACTGCTTCTAGGGCCTCTGGGTGAACAGAACTAGGAAATATGTATGTAATATGTGTATGTACATATAAGCACAGATCTATATCTATTTCAAACTATATCAGTATTAAAAATCACAAGTTCATATCGACATTTTTTCTATCCTTCTAAGATGGCCCTCTTCCCTGTATTCAAATCCGTTTGCCCCCTTTACTCCTTCTCACAACCGTCTCTGCTCAGGGCCATCTCCTTTATCCCTAATATAGTTACATATTACAGTTCTGTACTTGCTGCCAAATCTCTAGGGAAGTGATTCTTAAATTGTTACACTACAGAATAAACTGTACATCTTTTCACGACCAAGGATGATTCACAGGTGACTGTTATGTAGTGCAGCTAGAACTGACAACCACTACCCTGGGGATTTCCTCTCTTAACTATCTTACTTCTTCTGGGCCTTACAGAGGGAGGAGAGAAGGCACAGACACTAAGAGTTGAATCTATGTGGTTAAATACATTAAATGTATATGCTGATTCAGGATTTCCCAATCAGTGCATTCAGACATGCTGGTGCCTTAAGACTATCTCATTTAAGAATGCCCCAAAGTATTCACATGCTCCTTAATTAAATATCGGTTCAGTGACTTAAAATTCAATTCTAGACAGCCAAATATTTCAGAAGACCTTTTACCCTCTGCATCAACTACACAAGTGTTTCTGAGTTTGTAGAAATAGAAAACAGAGAGCCTTTGTTAGTTGTATTCATTTTTGCATACCCCAGTGCTTGCCACCTCCTGAACACCTAGGGAGTATTCATTATTTGAGTGCTTTCCCATGTTTCTCATTTCAAAACACATAAACATTTCTAACTAGCAACAGTGAGCATGATAGGGAACAGTCTTTGGTCTTACAACTGAAAACAAAAGGAATAAAAAGTAAAGAGCATCAGAAAAGAAAATGTACCTCTTTGCAGAGGAAAATCGAAAAACAAACAAGAGAAAGGTAGGAATCAGAGTGTCGGGAAAACCTGTATTAGTGACCACAAAATAAAGAAATGCCTAAACACAAGAACCAGTTACTAGCAATTCTCTAATGGTTAGAACAAAAGAAGAATAAAACATATTTTAACATTCAAAAAATATTGTCAATATGCCAATTAATACTGCTAATCTTAAGTATTCCATAACCATTCACTAAAGGAAGTCCAATAATAGTTTTCCTTCAAAAGGCATTGCTAACGGTCTGTTTTGCAATATATCTGGAATTAATTACAGTCATGTATTGCTTACTGACACAGATAAGATCTGAGGGGCTGGATGTGGTGGCTCATGCCTGTAATCTCAGCACTTTGGGAGGCCAAGGCGGGAGGACAGCTTGAGCCCAAGAGTTCAAGACCAGTCTGGGCAATACAGTGAGATCCAGTCTCTTAAACAAATAAATGAACAAAGATCTGAGAAATGTGTTGTTAGGCAATTTCTTTGTTGCACAAATGTCAGAGTGTACTTACATAAACCTAGAAGGTGTAGCCTACTGCTGCTAGGCTACAAACCTATACAGCGTGTTACTGTACTGAATACTGTAGACAACTCTGACATAAGGTAGGTACTTGTGTATCTAACATATCTAAACATAGAAAAGGTACAGTAAAAATACAGTATTATAATCTTAGGGGATCACCATCATATATGCAGTCCATCAGTGACCGAAATGTTACGCAACACATGACTGTATACTGCTTTCAAAAAGTGATTCATAGTTCAGGTTTTTCTAATGATTTAGGTAAACCTCTCTTTCCTTATGTCCAATAGTCCACATTTATGAAGTCTTACTATATTTATGAACTTATCTCGTTTCAGTCTTAGAAAACTGTCAAATCTTCATAAAATATTACAGATTCCCTTAGCTAAGAACCAGAATGCCAAATTAAAAACTCAAGTCTGGGTCAGGGAATGTCATCTACACTTGGGAAATCCATCCTCTAATGTTTAAAAAAATCACATCCTCAAGAATTATAGAAATTCTGGTTATTAACCAGGAAGAGAGTTTCTCCTAAAATATACTATCCTTGGCAGCTGTCATGCTTCACAGCTGTTACATTATTAACAGCTGACAAGGACAAGCTTTCAATGTTAGGAGAATCCACAGAAAATGCTTTCCCTCCAATTATAATTCATTATTTTACATTTATATGTTCCTGATACTTATGTGTGGTGTTACTATTAATCATGAGAAATGGAAGACAGTGAATACTCCTCTAGAATAGTGCTTTCCTCTATACCATATCATTTAACAGTATGAGATCCTGTTTCTCTTACTTAAAATTCTGCTTTATGCTGCTTCTGAAAGCCAGATGGGAACAAGCTCATCAATTTGAAATCTAACACAACTGACAACTCAGAAAAGGAGAAAGATTCCACTGCTACCTTTGACTGTTTGCAGAACAGGGTTGAAAATGAACCCTTCTCTACTTCCCACGACCCTATAGTAGCCAGAGGCAGCAAGGTCCATTTTCACTTGGAAGAACTACAGTATGGTTTCCAAGGAACTGTAAGGTCTCAAGTGAGCAACAAGAAATAGTAGTAGTATTTCAAGTTATCAGCCTCCCAAACACAGCAGATCTGTCATAGAGAATTTAGTTTACTGAAGAGCTCAAAACTTCCAAGGTGCATAAGGACACAAAATTCCTCATATCACTTTAACTGCAAGCATAAAATGGTACAATCAGTACATTTATAAAAGGCATAGGTAGCAGATAAACAGCATAAACAACTGACCAATAGAAGCTACTGAAAAGTAGGATTTCTTGTGGTGGGCCAGTGGCGCAAAGGATAACACATCTGACCATGGGTCAGACAAAAAGTAGTATTTCTTACAGAAGGTCATCAATGCCATTAGCTCCCATTATGTTCAAATAATTCAAGTTACTAGAAAAAAAAAAAAAAACTATTGATCTTAAATACTATTAAGCTACCTTCAATGAAACCTAATTTGCACATTACCTTTCGAGTTTGCATTTTCTCTGTTCTTCTCCGAAAGGCAACATAAGGGTCATTGTTGGTAGAGCCATCTCTTTTCTCTTGTTTTATCTGAGGAATGAGGGATGGCCCCCTGCAGTTTTTACGTTTTCTCACCCAGTAGTCGTATACAGCTTTAATAAGGTAATCATCTTCGTTTAGCAGCAGTTTTGCTTCTTGAAGTGTTACAAGCTAAATGAAAAATACAAAATGTCATTGGTTACAATGTTTGCAAAAAGAAATAAAAGTCAGATTATGGCTGTAGAAAAAAATGTGACCAGTTCGAATGACTACAAACAGATAATATTACGGTAGGTGAAGACACAATTCAATTCAACTTAATGAAGGAATCATTAATTTGGAGATTTATCTAAAAATTAGTATTTTTCCCTGAGAGGTAGTGAGTTGTATCACTGAAAATATTTAAGAAGGCTGGATTAATGATATTTGGGAAGACTATAATAAGTTTATCCCTCAGGTAAGTCTTGGACTAGAAGACATCCAAGATCCTTCAAAATTCTGATATTATACACATTTGAGGATCTATCGGTTTTCAAGTCTACTAGCTTGTTTGTTTTCCTATAGAAAGTAGAAGGTCTGGGGGTTTCTTTTTATGTGCCTCCAAAATAAAAGGTGAATATTCTCGAATATGTTGCAACTTACTATAATATACCTCTTTTGGAACTGATTATAAAAACAAACTTAGCATGTTTCCAGAAGTTTCAACATTACGTAATTTTGAATTCTTTGTACCAGTGACATATAAAATAATTCCTCTATCCAAGTGTTAAGTACTAGAAAATCCTTATTCTTAACACTCATTCTGCTAATGACAATGTCATCTCCTGGGACAGTGGCCCTAGGATGGTTCCCTTAGGAGCTCTAATGCTGGTATTTCAGGGACCCACCTCTTTTTCAATGCAGCCAGCATAATGCTGACACATCTCAAATTAAGGCTGTAAACATTTGCTTGGTCACATTTGTTGCCTTGCACCTTGAAATCAGATAAGACAATCGGCTTTAGTAGGATGGAATGGGGGTTACACATATCCATTTACAGCAAACATTAGAAAAAGATCATGCCATTTCAGGGCTGGGAAGTCTCGCTGAAGTGATGCTATCCCAATCTTTTTACTTGTATTATTTTAGAGATGAAGGCTCATTTTCAGAAGCTGAGAAACTTCCCAAGAAATGTTTTCCTAGTACTTGGAAATGAAGAGAAAATTTATCTCATTGAAATTATAAGATCAATACAAAAATTGACCTGTAAGTTGTATGAAGTCTATTGAAGAAGTCAAAATTCACCAAATAAATTTCTCATAATTTCTTGTGTTAGTATAACTTCATGGAATAAAGGCACTGATCACTGGACTTCAAGTGCTATGATGATGATTTCTAGAATTAATTAGTCAGTTTCTTACTGTAATTTGTCTGCCTAGTTTGACCACAGGAAGAGAATACAATGACAATGTCAACTCAAGTATTCTAGTCCATGTCACAATACATTGAGTGCATTAAAATAGTAAGTGGCCATTCTATGGTTACCCAATGTCTTAGTAGAGGTAGCTTTACTACATTTGAGAGGCTGCATTTGGTCCTTAAAGTGAATAGCCAGAGTCTGGAAAATAAGACCACACTCATAAGAACCAGTATTTCCAAACATCCACCTTTAAGTGGATAACTTTCTACTGTTAGCTGGAGTTCTCCAGAATGGTGATGTCAACCCCAGTCTACAACAACAGTGGTAGAATAAGAATAGAGCTTTCTAGATCTAACAAAATTCTATCTTGTGCTGACAGCATCACAGGCAGTTCTCATGTGTTCTGGAGGCCAAGGGAAACAATTCTGTGATGTGTTACATGTGCTTCGGCTTCTTGATAATTTCATCTCTGATAAAATTTTGTTATCCTCACTATTAAATAAAGAGCTTAATGTAACTTCAGAATGGGGAGAAGGTTAAGAGCTCTTTCCACCAATCAGCAGAACAGTAATGAGTTTCTTATATAACAGTACTCAGGTTAACACTGCTTCCTATGCTCCTGCATGGTATGTTGAAATTAAAACACCTGCTCAGATTTCTTTCTCTGGTGCTTCTTGCTCCAGCTTACAATGTGTATTGCCGTGTTGTTAAAAGCCCTCTTTATATCACAAGTGATAAAAATTCAACACACACTTCACAGTTAAACATTCTGATATTTCTTTCCAGTGTTAACTATTTTTTCAGTTCACTGCTGTATGTTGTTATACAGCAACACTCCATGAGTAATCTTTGTTTTAATAATTCTGTAAAAATTATCTTTAGCTACTCTGAGGCAACTAGTATCACTGTATCTCTATTGTGGGTACAGCATCAACGTGAGTGGGGAAGAGCTACTTGTCACATATTATTATGTCACATGATTAAAAATATGCGAAATCACCACCTCACTATTTTTATACAGTATAAAAAGAGTTCCATCATTTAGCACCAGGCGCAGTGGCATGCAACTGTAGTCCTAGCTATTCGAGAGAGTCGCTTAAGCTCAGGAGTTCAAGTCTGATCTGGGCAGCATACTGAGAACCCCTACCTCTAAAAAAATTAAAAATAAAAATGTTCCATCATTTAGCATGTACTTCACTCACTAAAAAGCAGTAGAAACCAGCTACTTAACTGGCAAAAGAGTCTGGTAAATTTATTATTTCCAAGATAGCTCTGAGTTGATTTACATTATTTACTTATTATAGGGATGGGGAGATTAAAAAAAGTATCCTACCATATAGGCTTTTCTTCTAGATGGCTACTAGCTCTGTGAGGACAAGGACCACTTAGTTTGTTAATCAACAAAATCTGTAGTCTAGCAATTTCAATAAATATATTTTGAATACATAAATGAAGTATACGTAAAAATTAATGTATTTTAATTTATGAAACATTGAGTTAAGCAGTAATTTAATTTACAAAACAGTCAACTAGGAAGTTATTAAAAATTATCATCAGCCCATTAATGGGTTACAGAATGTGGGGAAGATAAGGGAAAAAACTTTAAGATGAATTTGCTACCTAAAGAAACTCATGACATGGCAATAAAGGTAAGACAAACACAAATTAATTAATAAGAGAACAATGTGAAAACTTTGGAACTGAGCATTACTATAATAAGATACAGGAAAGAGCAGGACAAATTTCCATCTGGGACTGCCTATATTGTGTTCAGGGTTGACAAGTGAACACCTCTTTGCTACACAACTTCTTTTTCACTTTACTTCCTTCAAATCTATGGTTTATTATTTGTGTAACAGCCTAAATACTACCAAAGACAGGCTTCCAAATAACAAGCATTTTCATCAAATTCAAAAAGAGTTAAATGACCACTTTTTACCTTACACTCTTCAAGAATGAATGACCACAGCTCAAAACCAACACAGTGTAATTGTAACATGATTCTAAATAGATAACACTGGAAACATCTTATTTATCAAATGACTCCTAATTTACACAATGCCACAAAATTACGGCAAGCCAATCTGAAATGAAAACATCAGCATTCAATGAAATCAAAATATACATAGTTACACATTTTGAGTATTCTGCATTAATTAAATTAAGGCAAAAACATTATCTTCTTCAAAGACCCCAGAAAATGGAAAAGGTCTTCAGACTATAACAACAAAGACTGGTAGAGTTATAAAGTTCTCCTGTCTTTGGGTAAGTGCTCAAACATAAACCATGTGCTACTTTTTTTAAAGGGACACATGTCTACATCAAAAAAGAAAATAGCTGTGTAAATTCTAAGACTGCTAATGCTATACAGCTAAATAAAATACTTTTCTCTCCCACAGAAGGGTGATACTAATCCATTAAAACACTTATGATCTTCATGCTTGAGATGACTATTTTAGAAGGATTTATCAATTCATTTCTTCCTCTAAATTTTCCACTATAGTTTTCTGATTCTCAACAGTGCCAACCCACATTGAACCACAAATAGAGTAAGGAAATTAGAATGATAAAATGATCACAAAAAAAAAAAAAAAAGATCTCCTCAATTCCATGAATAATCTTCTAAGGTCTTAAATAATCTTCTAAGAATTCTATTAATCTGCCATTTAGAAGACAATTCTAACTACATACTGATAGATCGCTAATGCTGAAACTAACCTTCTCTGTAGTCATAGGAATGACCCCCCTGATCTTTTCATAATACAAAGTTAAAACAAATCTGAATAAGACAACACTTTAAATGAGATGAAATGGAAGACATAAATTCAAATTACTTTTATAATCTGACTGCTCATTAACTTTATATAACATAATTATAAAATACATGTACACACACATTACAGCATGGTGTGGTAGTTTTAAAACTTTATTGTGTGATGGGGTTCACTGGGACTGCTTCAAAAGATCTAGACCAAATTTCATTTTTAATATACAAATACTTCAACATCATAGTAAAGAACATATCCATTTCAACATGCTACATACTAATTAAAAAATACAGGAGGCACCCTCTCCCATGTAAAAATGTACTTGTTCCTAGTGCACATGAGAACCACATTTTCCTAAATGCCACACTGATTTGGTGCATCTGCTTGTGGTCTGACCCAGCCACAGCATAATCAATAATGCAGTATCAAGGAAACAACTAAAATGCTGCATGATGTAAAAAAAACTGATGATGTGATTATTATATTGAGTTTAATTTGAATTTTGTAAGTACAATGAAGGTTGAGAACATGTATCGGTCAAAGTTTCTATTTGCAAGCAATAGATGGAATTTATTTACAAGTTACTGGATAGTTCTACATCTTCAGAAGTATTGGTGAATCAGGTTTGGAAGCCATAATGCCTAAAACCAGGCCACAGAACTGATCCAGTAGGGAAACCTCTGCCGCTGGTACTATGAACACCACCAGCATGAGGACTACAGCTGGAACAGCAAATAAGACTATGGTCTTAAGGTAGTCTATATCCCAAGGTGATAATTTTACTAAAAACTATTAGAAATATAGGACCTGGCATTACAGACAGAAGGAAAAACATAGAGCCATAAAAGGCATGGTACATTAGAGGACCAGAAAGTAGTTCAGCATGGCTGGAATCAGGAGGTACGGATTTCACTTTATAGACAGCGGAAGCTATTGAAGTTTTTCTTTTTTAAGAAGATGAATTTTTTTTTTGAGACGGAGTCTGGCTCTGTCGCCCAGGCTGGAGTGCAGTGGCCGGATCTCAGCTCACTGCAAGCTCCGCCTCCCAGGTTCACGCCATTCTCCTGCCTCAGCCTCCCAAGTAGCTGGGACTACAGGCGCCCGCCACCACGCCCGGCTAATTTTTTGTATTTTTAGTAGAGACGGGGTTTCACTGTGTTGGCCAGGATGGTCTCCATCTCCTGACCTTGTGATCCGCCCGTCTCAGCCTCCCAAAGTGCTGGGATTACAGGCTTGAGCCACCGCGCCGGCAGAAGATGAATTTTTAATAAAATAGCTGGTGGCAGAATAGCAGTGGTCCAGGTGAAAAATAATAAAAATAAGGGAACAGGGTACAGGCAACAAATACAGGTTGAGCAGCTCTAATCTATAAATCTGAAATGCTCCAAAATCCATTTTTTTTGAGTCCCAACATGATGCTACAAGTGTAAAATTCCACACCTGACATTATTTGACAGGTCACAATCAAAATGCAGTCAAAACTTTCTTTCATGCACAAAATTATTTAAAATTTAAATTATTTAAAATATTGTAAAAAGAATTAACTTTAGATTGTGTATATAAAGTATATATGAAACATACATAAATTTCATGTTTAGAGTTGGGTTCCATCCCCAAATCTCATTATATACCTGTAAATATTCCAAAATGTGAAATAATCTAAAACCCAAAACACTTCCGGTCCTAAACATTTTGGACAAGGTATACTCAACCTGCGTAACATTGTGGAACAAAAAACTGGTTTGATTCAGTGATGTTTGGGATGATTTTAAAGAAGTCAGCACTAAAGTGCAAACTGGCCAACTAGATGGAAGATGAAAATGATATCATTAATTAAGAAAGAGAGTATATTAGTCTGTTTTTGCACTGCTATAAAGAACTACCTAAGACTGGGTAATTTATAAAGAAGGGAGGTTTAATTGGCTCATAGTGCTGCAGGCTGTACAGGTAGCATGGCTGTGGAGGCCTCAAGAAACTTACAGTCATGGTGGAAGGCGAAGGGGAAGCAGGCACGTCTTATGTGGTGGGAGCAGAAGAAAGAGAGAGAAGGGGGAGGTGCTATACACTTTTAAACATTCTTGTGAGAACAAGTTTGTGAAACAATCTTGTGAGAACTTACTATCATGACAACAGCAAGGGGAAAATCCACTCTCATGTTCCAATCACCTACAGCAGGCCCTCCACAAACACTGGAGATCATAATTTGACATGGTATTTGAGCAGGGACACAAATCTAAACCATATCAGAGAGCAAAACTGGGGGAGGCAAAAGAGGTCTGGAAAAGTTAAATTTGAAATACTTGCACAGGTGGAAAGGTTCCACTAGAAATCCAGCTCTGGAGCTTGGTAGGTACAGGTATGGATTTGGGAACCAGCAAAAAAACTGTTAGCAGCTTAAGATAAATGAAAAAATGCAGGGGACAGATAACAAACGAAATATCAACATTGAAGATAAAGAGGAGATGAAGAAAGAATAAAATAATCAGGAAAATGTCCTGGTCAACATCATTCAATACTACAGGGATATTAAGTAGGATACAAGTTGAAAAGAGGCTCCTGATGACAATTAGGAGGCCACTGGTAACCTTAAACACTGCCATTTCAGTAAACTGAAATGAATTGTGATGTGGGTAAAAGGTAAACATAGGAAGCACCAAGTATAGCTAATTTTCTGAAAATTTAATTATGACAAAAAAAGAAGAGACATTGGGTGGTAGTTTGCAAAGAAAGATGGGGTCAAATGAAAGGGTTCTCCTGGAAATGGGGACTTGGGCACCTTTTGGGGCAGAGAGAGAAAGACTGAAGAAATGAGAGAAAAGGTAAGTGAAACTAAAATATTCAAGGACTATACAGGTACACAAGGAAGAGTTAGAAAGGGTGGAATTATGCTTCTACAAGAGAATAAAATGTAGTATGGAGGTAGATAGGAAGGAAAATGATGGAAAATGATTACCCAGGGTGTTAGAAGGAGAGTTCTGTTTTGGGCAGGAGTGGTCTTTCTATGGGAATGTGTGATAAGTGGAGAGCAGTAAAAGGTCAATAGGGTATAGAAGGTTAATCAGTAACTAAAAATAGGGTGTTCAATAGTTTAGGAATGAGATAAGGGTTTATACATTAAAACATTGAGGGTTATTGAAAGAAAATATTATTTATTTTAGAGAAAATCCTATAAAAGAGAATGCCATTTACGATGGCTTGTGATTTTTAAAAATTAACTTTAATCTCAAATATTTAGAAAACTTGTAAGAATAAAACATTTCAAAGAACACTGTATATCCCTTTAGACCAAGACTTATGTATTGTTAGCTTTTATATTTGCTTTAACATCTGTGTGCATTCAAGCTCTAATCGTGTGTGTGTGTGTATACAATTTTTTTTCTGATCCTTTTGAGAGTAGGAAGTTACATATATCATGGCTCTTTGCTCCTAGATACTTAAGTGTATATTTCTTAAGAATAGAGATATTTTCTTTCTTAATCACAGCTGTCAACTTTAGTAAATTTAACATTGAAAATATTAAGTAATCTACTCTCTCTATTCCAATATCGTCAATTGACACAAAAATAGTCTTCATAACATCCCCCCACTCCCATCCAGTACAAGATTCAGTCTCAGGTTAGGTACTGCAATTAGTTGTCAAGTTGCAAAGAAGATATTAAATCAAATAATTTGATAACATTCAATTCAGGGGTTTGTCAAATCTCTTTCTTTCATTCAGCGCTTTGATAAAACCTGACAAACCCTGAATTGAATTAGTTATCAATGAAGGAAAGGGATAAAAAATGGATGGATCTGAGTTTGGGAGTTACTGAAGAGATAAGGATTACAAGATTATGTAGGGTAAGGCAGTAAGTTCAGTTTTCAAAAGGATAAACTTGAGAGGACTGTGGACCATCTACGTGAAGATGTCAATAGGCAAAACCAAAAGGGGGGAAAATCCTGGAGTTTGAGAAAGAGATGTCAATAGGCAAAACCAAAAGGGGGGAAAAATCCTGGAGTTTGAGAAAGAGGTCAAGGCCAAAGGTAATACATTATTATATCTACAAAAATATTCACGGAGCTGATATTACACAAAAATATGTAGGATAAGAACACCAAGAACAGAATTTCAAGTAACCCTGATGTTCACAGGAGTTGAATGAAAGGGATCAAGCAAAAGAAAGAAGGAATGGTCATGAGAAACAATAAAACCAGAGGGAATAAACTGTATTTTTATTTTTTTAAAAAAGGTAAAGACTGCTCCAAGATATGAGAGCACAAATGAGGTCTATCCTTTTGTTGTTTTCTATTAACCTAATAAATGGCAGTTTAATCACAAACTTGATTCCTTGTCCTTGTCCTGGGACCTAGTACTATGCCAGTCCCCATAAAGGAAAAGTAAGGAGATCCATAAATTAACAGATTAGGGAATGGAATGAAGATGACCCTTTGTTATCTTTAATCCTTGATTCTAATACAGGACCATTATTTTGTTCCAATGACAAAATCTCCACTTTTACTTCCACTGCTGAAAGTAGATGCTATCACGCTCTGTGCCTAGCGAGTTGTTTCACAGCCTAGAAACTTGTCCCTGAGCAAAGAGAACTAAAATAGGATGGGGCTGATTGTATGTGTACACTTAACTGTATTGCTTACATGCTTTTTTTGCTTATCCTGTCTCCACTTGGATAATATGCTGAACAAGGGCAGAATTTTTGTCATCTGTCTTACTGCTATCACCTGCCTTGTCCACCTGGACACTAAATATTACTTACTGACTGAAAGAAAGCAAACTACAGAACAGAGAGCTGAAGGCTTCTGATGATATCATCTCAGCCACTATGAGTAGTTTCTGAGCAATCACAGAAAATCATAAAAATACCAAAAGGCTGATCTAGTCTAGGATTGCTAAGAAAATTTACATCTAAAGAAAAACTGAAACTCTATCTGATGCCTGTGACTAAAATCCCAGGAAAACTGTAAGTCACCAATTACAAGGAACATCAATTCGGTACTTTTTTAGAAATCCCAACAAAAAACCAAGTAAGACAATCTCTCAAAAACCAGTAACGTGAAGTTTGCAAAATTCAATTTTAAAAATGTACTTCTTTGAATAGTACAGTGGATATTACTTTTCATCAAAATGGGGGGAAAAACTGACAGGCTAAATATGCAGCAAAGTCATTTTCCAAAGGAAAATGCTCTGAAGAGCTTGTAATGCCTTACAGATTAAAAAGATTTAAGTTGTAGGGCAAAATAATGAATTTGTATGGGTAAACTAATAAAAAGTTTTAACAATCCACTGTAAAAAGTTTATTTGCAACTCTATCTCTAACTTCTTAGTAGATTAATAACAATTAGCACATTAATATACTACACAGGTACACCAAAAATTATGTTTAAAAATAGTTTATTTTAAAAATCTAATTACAGTATCAACACATGCTCACGATAAATTTGGAAAACACAGAAAAATAGGATAAAGAGCATAAAAATCACCAACAATTCCAGCACCCAAAATATAACCATTGTTAGCATTTTGTTGTAAACTTCCTTATTCTTTTGCTTTCTATGCACATGTATAAATATAAATGATTTAAACAAACCTCAAAGTTTTCCACATAAAGAGTTCTGTATCCTGTTTTCTAAATCTGATATTATATAATGTACAATTTCCTACGGCACTAGACATCCTTCAAAATCATGATTTTTAATGGCTGTGTTACAGTATACCCCAGAGACATCTTATTTATTCTGAACATTCTTGCTCAAAAATCACTGGCATTTTTTCTAATTATTTTTCTTGTGAACAATTCCGAGAGATGAGATTATTAAATCAAAGTGTATAAACATTTTTAGGCTCCTGACTTATACTGCTTAACTGCTTTCTAGAAAGACAGTACCATTTTAAGTTACCTGTGCCATATATGAAGTATCTCACTAAAGAATATTCTTTTGTGAATAATTTTTCCCTCACTGAAAAACTGAAATAATGTACAAGTAATTAAAATTAAAATCCATTTAAAATGATGAGTACCTTAACATCTGAGCAAGATTTGACATAAGATGACTGCCTTAGAGATCCAAGCAAGCATATTTAGTTATGGAAGCAGCAATACTAGTCATATGGAAAGGATCAAGAAAATATTGTAACATTGTAACTAGTATTATTTTTATCCAAACAGGAAAACAGTCAGAACAGTACTCTTCATACTCTCATTCAAGGAAATTGTGCTTAAATACTCTATTCAAGGAACATTGTAAACAGAAATTCCAGGATGTCAGGAAAAGAAATCCAAGAAACAGTAAAATTTAACACATTCAGGTCTTTAAAAAAAATGCAAAATAAAGGTGCAAATTGGGTTAACTAGAAGATAAGAGACATCTTTACATGGTACAGTACCTGATTAGAACTGGCTTTTTCAAGTCTGTCAATCATAATTTCAAATTGCAAAGGCTTAATTTCCATCTTTCTGTTAAGTCTATTTAATAAAGTCTCATCTTCTGAATCCATATCATAATCTGGTTGCTCGTTGTCTAGATTAAAAGCTAGAAAAGAAAGAAAAATTCTTTAAACTCAGGAGAAATTATGAAATTATACAGTGTTCATCATATTTGACTACAGACTGCTTCTAAATTATAGTACACTGACTAAAGGGGAGCTCAGGAGCAGGTATCTAAAATTAATTTCAGAGACTTACTGCATAGTGGAAGAAAAAACAAAATTTTGCTTTATATATGATTTAAAATTTAAACAGTAAAAATGCTAAGAAATATTTTATTTTGAAAATATATAACAATATAAAACAGCCACTATAAAAAAGATGACATGTATATATTGACATGGTAGTCTGGTAGCATAATGAGAAACTTTGCCAAAATTAAGAATTGAGAAACAAGCTCAAGAACAAAGAGTATAATGGAAATGATGTTTCAAATTACTGAGGATAAAACAGATATTTAATGGGGAAAAAAAGGTGTTGGCATAACAGACTAGTTATCTTAAAAAAATTAAGCTGAATTCCTACCCTACTTCTAATACCAGTAAGTGACATGTATTCAACAAAATTTTATGGTAAAAAGTAAAACACATAAAAATACTAGAAGAAAATACAGGGTGGGAATGTAGTATGGGTAGCAACTCAGAAGCCATAACACTGATTAAAAATAGACTGATTTGACTATATAAAATTTTAAAATTTCTACTCAGAAAAAAATCAGAAGACAAAGAACAAAAAGAAAAACATGTACTATATAAACAAAAGGCTGATGTTCTTAAAGATTTCTTGCAAATTAGAAAAAAACTAGTAACTCAGCAAATACTGGCAAATGATGTGAATTGGTATTTTAGTGGAGAATAAATATCAATTACTTTTTTTTTTTTTTTTGAGGCAAGGTCTCATTCTGTCTGTTGCCCAGGCTATAGTGCAATGGCATAATCTTGCTCACTGCAATCTCTGTCTCCTGGGCTCAAGCAATTATCCCACCTCAGTCTCCCGAGCAAAGTTGGGACTACAGGTGAACACAATCACACCCAGCTAATTTTGCATTTTTGGTAGGGATGGGGTTTCCCCATGTTGCCCAGGCTTGTCTGGAACTCCTGGGCTCAAGTGATCTGTCTGCCTCAGCCTTCCAAAGTGCTGGAATTATAGGCATGAGCCACCACGTCCAGCTAAGAATAGATGCCAATGACTTTTAAACATACAAAAAGTTTAACTTCAATGATAGCTAAATATACAATAATAAGACAATAGGTTTCACTCAGCAGACAAAGATCTAAAACTTGATAATATGCTACTGTAGAAAGAATAGCGGAAGAAAGCCCTCTCAAACCATGTGTGTAGGCAATTATAAACTGGTATTTAGTTTCATTAAAAATATATCCTATTGAACTTGGCGATTCTATTTCTAGGATTCATCTTACATATAAACGTACACAGAAACAAAAGATATATACACAGGGTATTAGTTATGACATTGCAAGAAGTAAAAAATATAAAACAAACAATATGTGTAGGATTAGATAAATGACAGTTTACACATACATGGACTATACAGACTGAAGCTCTAAGAAAGACACTGACCCATGTATACTGACATAGAATGAAACTGATCTTCATTAATATTAAATGAAAAAAGCTAAGGGGTGGAATCGTATATATAGTACACTAATATATGTGTTTTAAAAAGGACAAGGATGGATATATATACACGTATTTGTAAATGCACAGGATATTTTTGAAAGAATACTTAAAACTAGTAATCTCTATTTCTGGATAAGGGGACTACAAAACGAGGGGTTCAAGGATGGTGAAAGAATTCTCTTTGTTCCCATTTGTATTGTTTGACATTTTAAGCATGTACACGTATAAGTTATTAAACTATAAAGGGTAAAAAAACTAAAGTGCCACAAATTATGTGTTGAAATTACATGACAAGATTTAAAGTAAGGCAGTAAAAGAGATATCAATAACCAACAGATTGGTTATACAGAAGCTGTCTGTGCAGCGATGTGTAAATGAGTATCCTACATTCATACCACGTGAAATGTCCTGGCATTCGCAGATTCAGCATTACATTCTTAAAGGTACTAACAAAGGAATAGGAACAGATGTATATAATTATATAATTTTAGTAAAATCAACCTCCTACTACAGACCGTACTGATGGAGTTAAAATATCTAAAGGCATTTGCTTTATAATCGGTCAATGACTACATCTCAAAAATCTAGACTTCAGTTCATCACTTAAGAAATTTTTACCACTAGATAACAATAATAAAAACAAAAATAAATGTTGGCTAACACTTATAAACTTATACAGCACTTACTATGGGCAAGGTAGTACTCAAAGTGCTTTAAACATACTAAATTAACTGTCACAACCATCCTATGTGGTAGGCAGTATTTTATCTCCCAATGAATCTCACTTTCTAAAATTTGTAAGTGTTATTGTATTTAAGTATGTGATATAATCTAAAGTTAAATCAGAGGAGTTATAGCTATTGGTGAACTAACGACAAATACTATTTTGTAAGTATGATTCATTTAAAATATTATTGAGAATAAAATGCATTTTTCTCTTATCTTTTATGTAAAACCTTGTCTTTATTACATGATAATCAATAATTCAAAAGCATGCTTTTAAAAAGTCAATTTGATCTGCATCAAAGTCAATGACAGAATGATACAGAGCTCATAAACTACATAGATTACTAAAAATTACTCTTCCTTTCACAAAGGATGTTGTATTTGCAAATGCACATAATGACAGTCCAATGATCTGCCTAAATCCACATACTAACAACAAACAGTCAATAAAATCAGGTAGTCGATACAGCTAGGAGACATTTTAGAGAAAGATTTAGGAAAGTGTGGAGCAGAGTTAACACAATATACTGAATTTATAAGTTAAACAGAAGTTTTCAAAAGTTCAAGGGCAAGGCTATATATACAAATTTTGCATGACCATCTTTTATACACCTACCTAATCTTACTCACCTCTTGTTCCTCCACCTCCTATCTGCTCTATCTTCTTATTCTATTCTTACAAAAGCCAGCACCCCAGCTTGTGAGGCAGGGGAAGGAACAAGAAAAGCTGGGAAATAGTTTAGAAAAATTAATAGTGAGAATTTATAGGAGATCTGACAGTGTGTTAAATCAGAACCAGGGCAAAGACTTGCACTAGCACTCTAAGTATTCTATACTACCATTTCTCTTTCACTCAAAACCCATGTAAGAATCATTATAGATTTTGGAGATTTTTGTTGCTTTTAAGCCAGGTACAGGTGCTTGTCTGTACCTCTCCTTACCTCAGGTTATATTATCTCCTCTACCAAAGAGAGGTATAAATTCTTTAAAAGCAGTGATTACTTTAGTCATACCTGTATACTCCCTACATGGCACTTAGAGAAACAAAAAGAAAAAAAGGACATACTAAAAGCTACTGAATAAAAATAGCATTTCTAAAATGTATAAATATAAAAAGAAATTCTTTTAAACTACAAGCAGAATATTTTTTAAGTTGATTGATACCTCACTTTTTGAAACCCAGATAGCTTTCTCCTGCTAAAAATACCACTTTTACAAATAGTGGGTTAGTTCCATAGGTCAGTCCACCAAACAAAATAGATAAAACAATAATACCTCCCACCTTAACGTAAAGAAGGGTGGGGGCAGACAGGACACTTGACAACTTCTTGATGTACTAGAGCAACAGAATTAAGATACTGATAAAGCTAATAAGGGCATGTGTCTATGTGTACATGTAAGACTGCCTGTAGTGAAGTTAACCAAGAAGGAAAGGAAAGGAAAGGAAAGAAAAGGAAAAGGAAAGGAAAAGAGAAAAGAAAAAAAATAAGGGAATTTAAGAGGGTGCATGACTACTATTAGAAGAAGAAAGGAAGTAGGAAGGAAAGTAGATGAGAAGTTCCTTGCAGTAGCCATCAGGTAGCTACCACTGCTCAGGAAAATTTGGTTGCTCTCTGGCAAAAGAGCAACAGCTTCTGCGTAGGTAAGAAAGTGGGTATAACCTGCTGTTTGAATATATAAAGCATTCACACACTGACTGGTTATAGCTTACAAAATATATATAGTTAGTCTAAAATTAGTTGGTAAAGCAAATATTACTTCTAATTAAAAGTACCTTTCAAAGTTCCTTCGTACTTGGCCATGTTCATATTTAAGTATCTAATAAGCACAGCTATTTAATGGAATGAAAATACAGAAAACCCGGGAGAAGAAATGATAAGAGAAAATTTTCCGGGGTCAAAATATGGCAAGATATTTTCAGATTAAAGGGGGCTTACCAAGCATGGTGAAAGAGTTGGTATTATTATTCTGAGACTACTGTGACAAAACAGGGGGATTATGCAGATATCCTTGAGAAGTGATATTAAAAAAAAATTAAGTGTGGAAAAAAAGTAACTGTAGAAAAAAGTGTGGAAGGTTAAAACCTTTAGTTTTGAATTAGAGAAGTAGTAATAATATAAATTCATGATGTATTTTATCTCAAAGTTTTTTTAAGTGCATATTTCATAGGTCAGGTCCATTAATCAATCTTAGAGACATGGTCAACCCAGTAGTAATGAATACCCCAAGGACCCAACTTACAGTCTCCAAATAAAATTTCCCACTAAAAGAAACAAGAGCACCTGTGGAAATGACTGACTTCAGATCTGGGCCAGGAAAACATGTAAGGTAACCCTAACACAGTTTAGTTTTCTTGCTTTCTGGTATAATATTATCATTTCAAAAAAACCTCAAGAGCAAACCTGAATAGGTTCCTACTGGCCAAAAGCAGCAATAAGGATAATAAATTCAATGGATTGAAATATAATACAAATGTATAAATCCATGATCCATAAAGATTTTAAAACAAAACAAACATTCTCATAATCATTTCTGGAGAGTACTAAAAAAAAATCAATCTTCATCGGGAAGTATGTAATTTTTCAATGTTTCTCTTCTTTTGTGATGTCAGCAACCATAAATGACAATTACCTTGATTCACTAACTCATTAGGGGTTGCAAAATAGTAATTTTTTATCATTCCTGCTTGATTTACATTAGGTGGAATACTTCTATAAAGAGAACCTTCCTCTTTCTCAATTATTCAGAGATCCTGAAATACAGTTCACAGAAAAGAAAGATAAATGCTTGCTTCCTGATTAAAAGAATCTTAAGAGACTGACTAACCAGCTACAACATATGGAAATTTTCTGGATCCCGACTCAAAAGTATCAACTGTTAAAAAAAAAGTAAGATAAATGAGATCAATTATCTTATAAGACAGTCAAGAAATATGCACACTGACTAAGTATTTGATGAATTAAGAAAACGACGTTTTTCTTTTAAGGAGTGATGTGATATTATTCTAATAGTATTATTAAATATTAATAGTATTACTATAATACTTTTAGATAATATTGTAACTATGCTTTAACATCCCCAGATCAAATAATGTTGGGATGGCTATAAAATCATGGTGGTGGAAGAAAAGGTGTAAGTATAGAGAAACAATATTGGCCAGTAGTACATGGCAGTTCATTATTATTATTTTTACTTCTGAATGTTAAAATTTTTCTATAACGTTTTTAAAAAGCTAAATATGTAGAATATATAACGAATCTCTTTAAAAATTCAGTAAGAAAATGACCCAGAGAAAAATGGACCCCAAGATATGAAAAGGTAATCTACATAAACATGTTTAACTTCACTTGTGATTGATGAGACAAATTTAAATTCACAAATACCAATTCATACCCATCAAACTGAAAAAAATTGTAAAGTTTCACAGTAACAAGTGTTGATAAAAATATGAGACAACAAGAACTCTCATACACTACTGGTGAAAATATAAACGTATCAGTTTGAAGAACAATTCTGCAGTATCTAAAGTTAAACGTGTACATTTTATACAACTCAGCAATTCTACTTTTAGGCCCACATCCTACCTAGAAAAGCTCTCATAAATGTGGACAAGAATGACACGCACAAGGCCATTCATAACGTTATATTCATATAAGCAAAAAAAAGTCCATCAATAAGAATAGGAAAACTGAGATATATTTATAAAAAATATTTATGAAATGAAAACTATGTTTACATAAAAATATGCACACAAATGTTCATAGCAACTTTATTCATAATAGCCAAAAATCAGAAACAATTCAAATGTCCCTCAATGATAAAAAAATCAAACAAACTGTAGTACATGAAATTATACTCAGCAATAAATAAGATCAAACTACTGACACATGCAACAACTTGGATCATCTCAATGGAATTAGGCTGAATAAAAAAATAAAATAAAAAAGAAATCAATTCCAAAAGGTTATAGACGTACTGTAGATTTCACTTATATAACATTCCTTAAAATGACAAAATAATAGAAATGGGTAACAGATTAGTTGCTGTAAAACAAGGGCAATAAATGCATCTGTCTCGTAGGATTCTTGTAGAAATTAAATGAAATAATTTGTGCATATTATACTGCCCTCTACAGAGTATGTGTTCAATGAAGTCAAGCAATTATTATTACTGAACTTCATTACTATACTTTATTAGTAGATCAAGCTATCCTCTAATATAGCGAGAAGTGAAAGTCAAGTACTACACAATTTTACAGGTCTTTTTAATATTAATGTTCTTAATAATTGGTGTATACAGAAATCATGGTTTTTAGTTTAAATAATTTAAAGTGTCAACTATGAAGAAGTGGAAACTATAATATTGTATTGCAAAAAAAGTACTTCTTTCTGCCTCTCTGAAGGTTAACACTTTCCATGTATGAGCTGCTACATCTATTTCTCTGGCTTATTTTTTTAAAGATTAATGTATACCCAATGTGCTTTTGATTTATAAAACTTAAAGTTACTAGGGCTTCAATGGGGAAACATTTCAAATTAATTCATAGTAAAAAAAAAAAAAAAAAAAAAAAAAGGAGGCGGGGGATAACCATGTATCCAACCATGGTTACATGTAGGAATAATTTTTTCTATTATTCTGTGAGTCCATATATATAAAATTCTAATTTAAAGCAAAAATGAAGTAATAAACAACCAGGCGTGGAGACTTGTTAAGTAAAAGACAAGTGATATCACAAATGATTTCTTTTCCTGTATATTTTCCATTTTCTTGGAAAAGTGGTTCTAAGCTACTTTCCAGTGGATTCCAATTATTTCTTTGGTTAAAATAGTCTAGCCCAAGGAACGGCAAACTATGGCCTGCGAGACAAGTCTGGTATGCAGATTGTTTTTGGTAAAGCTGTGAAAATGTAAAACAAAACAAACAAACAAACTTGTTTTACATTTTTAATGGACACTTTTAAAAGTAATAATAAAAAGGGTTGGGTGCGGTGGCTCACGGCTGTAATCCCAGGACTTTGGGAGGTTATGGTGGAAGATTGCTTGAGTCCAGGAGTTCAACACCAGCCTGGGCAACATAGTGAAACTCCCTCACTACAAAAAACACAAAAAAACAGCTGGGGGCAGTGGCGTAAGCCTGTAGTACCAGCTACCTGGGAGGCTGAGGTGGGAGGATTGCTGGAGCCCAGGAGCTCAAGGATGCGGTGAGCTATGAGGGCGCCACTGCACTCCCACCTGAGTGACAGAGTAAAACTCTGTATCAAAAAACAAAACAAAACCAAACGAAAAAACAAAGCCAGAGAGAAAGAAAAGAGAAAGGTAATAATAAAAAGGAAGAGGAGAAAAGGAGAAGAATATGTTATAGAGATCAACTGTGGTCTCCCAGAACTCAATATATTTACTAACTAGCCCTTCACACAAAAAAGATTTGCTAATCCCTAGTTTAAGTTAGTTAGGAAAAATAAAGTATTTCTGAGAAACTGGGAATGTGAAAGATAAGAAAAGGCTGTTAAGGAAGTACAATTTTCAAAATTTCACTCTTTGTGGTATGGTTTCTTCTCTAGGCCCTCTCTCCAGCTTCATCATCCATATACAGAGAAAACAATCTTATGTGATATTATCAAGAGACACTGTTGGAATACTCTTAGGGTATTGGAATACTCTTAGGGAATAACAGCAAGAAATCTATTATTCTTTAAAAAATTAAAATCATCCTTAAGGACTGACTAGCTCTAAAAAGTTCAAGTCTGAATTTGGCCAGTAATTTATTTCTGGGCCTCTGAAGTTAGCTTCTTGTTTTTTATTAACTGAAAAAAACCAAGAGCTATTCACTTATATTTTGAATTGACCACTATAATTTGATTTACATTATTATGAAAAATACAAATATGTCTGCTATAACATGACAGACATTCCTAAAAAAAATTCTTTATAAGCAAAATTGTATACAAAGATACAGGTTTATAAAAAAACTTATCATTTTGTTGTCAGAGTCCAAACAAACTATAAATACTATTTTAGATGACCACATATGCTACTCAGAGTGGCTGGCTACTACTTCAAGGGATATTAAAAATAGACAAAAATGGCCAGGCACAGTGGCTCATGCCTGTAATCCGAGCACTTTGGGAGGCCAAGGTGGGCAGATCACCTGAGGTCAGGAGTTCAAGACCAGCCTGGCAAACATGGTGAAATACCGTCTCTACAAAACACAGAAAAATTAGCTGGGCACGGTAGCGCGCACCTATAGTCTCAGTTACTTGGGAGGCTGAGGCAGGAAAATCGCTTGAACCCGGGAGGCAGAGGCTGCAGTGAGCCGAGATCGTGCCACTGCACTCCAGCCTAGGCAACAGAGTAAGACCACATCTCAAAGAAAAAAAAAAAAAGACAAAAATAACGGAATGGAATCACTGACTTGTGGGTGCTGAGACAAACAGACTCAAACAGTGCAATAGAGCACTGTTTGAGGGCGTCAGGAGAAAATGCAACCAGTCATTAGATAAGAGTTGTGCGCCGGGCGCGGTGGCTCAAGCCTGTAATCCCAGCACTTTGGGAGGCCGAGACGGGCGGATCACGAGGTCCGGAGATCGAGACCATCCTGGCTAACACAGTGAAACCCCGTCTCTACTAAAAAAATACAAAAAACTAGCCGGGCGAGGTGGCGGGCGCCTGTAGTCCCAGCTACTCGGAAGGCTGAGGCAGGAGAATGGAGTAATCCCGGGAGGCGGAGCTTGCAGTGAGCTGAGATCGGGCCACAGCACTCCAGCCTGGGCGACAGAGCCAGACTCCGTCTCAAAAAAAAAAAAAAAAAAAAAAAAAGAGTTGTGCAAGACTGCGGGTACACCTCTCTGGGAAAGGGACCCCTTATGTACAGGCAGTCATTTTGAATTTTCTTAGAATAATAGAATTGAAAGAACTCTTTGACCCTTCCCAACAAAGACTTTACTTTATTTCCTGATACTAGCTCCCCTTGGTGAGGAAAAACCATAAAAGAGCCAGAACAACTTCCATGTAGTACTGACATTCACTCTTTTTTATCAATTGTTACAAAAGACTGCAAATTCTCTGTGGTAGCTTTTTGTAAATAAATGAGATACTGTTTATAAATCTTACCAATCAGTAAATGAACAATGAGCTCAGTACTTTCCCCACTATACCACACAGAAGCTAAATTGAACCTTTCTAATCATAATAGCAGTAAGGAAAAATTCTTTGGGCTGTCAAAGGGAGCAAAGATATAGATAAATCAAAAGATTATTTTTGTTAGACTTAAACATTTAAGCTTTCCAACATTTATCTATGAATTATCAATGGTGGGGTTTTTTAATGTAAACAGAAGCAATATCCATCTTTATACAAAGCCCCTACTTTCATACAACTTTAAATTTCTGGCCAGCCACAGTGGCTCACGCCTGTAATCCCAGCACTTTGGGAGGCCGAGGTAGGTGGATCACCTGAAGTAAGGAGTTCGAGATCAGCCTCGTCAACGTGGTAAACCGTCTCTACTAAAAATACAAAAACTAGCTGGCTGTGGTGGCGGCCACCTGTAATCCTAGCTACTCGGGAGGCTGAGGCAGGAGAATGGCTGGAACCTGGGAGGCAGAGGTTGTCGTGAGCAGAGATTGTGCCATTGCACTCCAGCCCGGGTGACAAGAGTGAAATTCTGCCTAAAAAAAAAAAAAAAAAAAAAAAAAAAAATCCTAAATGTTTACTTCTGGAAATTATTTGTCAATATCTAAACCTCTTGATAGCAGGCAACTAAACAAGACAGAAACACAAGCACACCTTGTTTCTAAAGGTGGTTATTTTGAGTATTAACAACAGCACTCAGCAAAAATGTCATTCACTTAAAATCTCATTGGTCTACCTCCTCTTCCAACTCTGTATTTCCTTTCTTATATAACTTTTCAAAACTATTTTTACTACTCCAATGAATCCAGTAACAACCAACACTGACTGTACCTCAAGTACAACATGTATAACTGTGTCTCTTCCAAATTAGGTTAGGTACTAATACCAAATGGCAAAGAGAAAATAGAAGCAAGGGTATTCTAAAGAGAGCAGCAGGAACAAAGACAGGAAAGCAGAGAGGATATCCTTAACTGCAAGAGATAAAAATTATCAAAAACGAAGCTGGATAAAAGCTATATGATACAAATCAATTTTCAAGCAGGACCATATGTTCAATGAAGTTGTATGCACATATATAAAATCTAGATTTAAAGAAAGCAGAATTGAATAGTTTACAAGTCTAGCAATAGTGCTGTTGTATATCTTTCAGTGAAATGGATCCTAGTATACTAAAATGGGCTCTCAGTAGGTAGACATATGAACAAAGAAGTATTTAAAATAAAACCATATTTTCCTTAGAGCCTATATATATCTCAATCCTAAGGAGATCATGGAATCTGACAAAGACTCAGATGCCGCTCCTTGATGTGAGTATCATGAAAACCTGTAAGCCAGTGTTTCTCAAACTCTAGCACTCACCAGAATCATCTGAAGGGTTTGTTAAAACATAGGGTACTGGGCCTGATCATCAGTTTCTGATCCAGTAGATTTGGGGTGGGGCTTGTTAATGTGCATTTCTAACATGTTCCCAAGTGATGTTGGGTCATGTTTAGAGAAATACTGCTCTAAACCCACAGTCTTTGCTCTAAAACATTATAAACTTTACTTGTGGTAACTGTGAAATACACTGAACTTTAAAACATCTGTAAACCTTTAAGGTTCTCAGGCTTCAATAATCTTAAAGATAGCTAATGAAAAGCAAACATATCTAAAAGTTCAGAAGCAACCCAAGCACCATAGCCTCCTTTGTTTGGAGCTCTCCAAAGTTCTGACCTAGCTTCCAACCTCAGCTTAAACATGTACTAAAAGATCCTGAATGCTGACACCTAGGACTCTTCACGTCGAGTCTTCCAGACTTCCTAGAATTATAAAACTTGGCTGCAGATCATATGCACAACTCCCACCTCTACCAATTGACAACTCAAGAAAATGAAGTGCAGAAAAGTTCAAAGCCATATTCTACAAGGCAATGCAATCCAAGTCTATTGACTAATTTAATATTTTTAAAGCTCCAGGTGCATGCCATAATCAAGATTATTCCTAGTCTTTTTGCTGACTAGCTAACTACACTCCTTTCCTCCTTCGCAAAATTCACATTTTATATAAACAACAAATATTACTGGCCAAAATTAGTGGTAATGATGACAACTAGAGAACCACAGGCCGTTAAGAATGGGCAACTGGATACTGTACATCTTTCAGGGAAGGATTTTCATAATTACAGAGAGGACAGAGCCTAATGATATTAGACAGAACCTAGGGGATACAAGAATATATATATATTTTTAATGATTTTAAAAGGCAGTTGTGTAAAGATAATGACCCTTTTATTCTCCCTCTAACTCTGCATTTTCTTAGTTTTTTCTCTTTCTACAGATTTTCCATCCCTTGTTGCTTTATAACAACCAAATAGAAAACTGGGTGAAGGACAGTAACAGTTCAGAAGGTAAAAATGCAAATGGCTCCTAAATAGATGAAAAGATACCCAACCTCATTCTTAAGATGAAATCTAAACTAAAATGATCCTGAGAGAAATTCAAATAAAGTCTGGGTTTAGTTAATAATAATGTACCAACATTATTTCCTAGTTCTGACAAAGGTAATGCAAGATGTTACATTAAGGGAAACTAAAACTGGATGCGAGGTATAGATACAGGAACTATCTATACTACCTTTGCCACTCTTTAGGAAATCTAAAAATTTTCCAAAATAAAAGGCTTACTAAAAAAATACTACTCTGAGGTATATAATTTTTCACCTGTCAGATTAGCAAAATTTCAAAACTAAAAGCAGTCTTTTGATAGGGTGTAGGAAAACAAGTACTCTTGTACAAGCTAGTACAAAATGGTATAAAACTCCTATAGAGTGATTTGGCAACTTCTGTAACAGGTATCATCACACCTCTATGAAATTCTATTTGTTCATGGTTATCCATTATTCACCACGAACTATTTGCAACACATAACAAAAAGAAAACAATCCAAGTTTGCTTTTTTTTTTTTTGAGACAGAGTCTCGCTCTGTGGCCCAGGCTGGAGTGCAGTGGCATGATCTCGGCTCACTGCAAGCTCCGTCTTCTAGGTTCACGCCATTCTCCTGCCTCAGCCTCCCGAGTAGCTAGGACTACAGGCGCCTGCCACCACATCCGGCTAATTTTTTGTATTTTTAGTAGAGATGGGGTTTCACCATGTTAGCCAGGATGGTCTCGATCTCTTGACCTCATGATCTGCCTGCCTTGGCCTCCCAAAGTGCTGGGATTACAGGCATGAGCCACCATGTCTGGCCTTTTTTAAAAAAAGGAAAAAGAGAAAAGGCCTCACTTCTCCACCCAGGCTGCAGTGAAGTAGCACGATCATGGCTCACTGTAACCTCGACCTCTTAGGCTCAAGTGATCTTTCCATTTCAGCCACCCAAATAGCTGGGACTACAGACATACACCATCACACCTGGCTAATTTTTTAGTTTATGTAGATAGGGTCTCACTATATTGCCCAGTCTGGTCTTGAACTTCTGGCCTTACGTCTAGGCCTCCCAAAGTGCTGGGATTACAAGTATGAGCTACGTGCCCAGCACTAAGTTTGCTTTTTCTAGGAAATTGGATATTAAACGAGCACACCCAAACAATGGACTATTATGCAGTGATTTAAAAAAAAAAAGAATGAGAACATATGTACATATTAATCTAGGATAATTTTGAGACTATATTCTTAAGCAAAAAAAAAAAAAAAAAAAAAAAAAACCCAAACAAACAAAAGCAAGGTGCTTTTTAAAAAGCACACGGATATAAGAGAAGGTTTAAAAATATACTTTCTTGGCAGGGTGTGGTGGCTCCCGCCTGTAATCCTAGTATTTGGGGAGGCTGAGGTGGGAGACTGCTTGAACCTAGGAGTTCAAAACCAGCCTGAGCAACATGGTAAGCTCCTGTGATGCCAGCTGTTGGGAAGGCTCAGGCAGGAGGATCACTTGAGTGTAGAACATTGAGGCTGCAGTGAGCCATGAGCATGCCACTGCACTCCACTCTAGGTGATGAAATGAGTGAGACTCTGTCTCAAAAGACAAAAGAAAAGAATACAAATTCCTGTGTGCTTGAAACCCTAAAATAACACATGAACTAATAAAAGTGTTCACTTATAAAGGAGGGATGGTTGGAGTGGAGAGTGTATAGGAGTGAGTTTATTTTTGTACACTTTTCTTTTGAAATCATTTGAATGTATTATCTTTTTAAATAAAACAAGATCGTGTTATTTTGTGAATCTATAGACAATTTTGGGTTTTAAAAAATATTCTGGATCAGCAATCCCTCTGTATCATTTGAGATTCTCCCACATTTTCTGCTCAAATCTACTATCTTTCTCATTCACTCTTAACAAGCATAGAATGAAGGCAAGAAGTTTTACTCACATCTGTGTTCAGGCAATACCCTAGCTTAACCAGTAAAAACTAATGATAAAACAACATTATATATACAAAAAAACAAATTCCACTAAGAACATCTAATGGTATAAAATAATAAATATGTCACAGAAAGTGGAACATATCTTCACAGGCCACTACATGGTAAGGATCCTGAAAAGTTAAATAGCAGTATTTATTTTTTAACTGAGTTGTTGTTTTAATGTTAGCAAGGAAGTGAATGGACAAAGATATAAACTCAGTATACAGAAGACATCAGAAATATTTGAAAGAGCAGTCTTTGGATTTTGAAACTACAGTGATTTACACAGTATGGAATTGGCATAAAGACAGACATATAAACCAATGGAACAGAACAGAAACCCCAGAAATAAACCCTGACATATATGGTCAAATGATTGACAAGGATACCATGACTACACAATGGGAAAAGGACAGTCTCTTCAACAAATGAGCTGGGGAAACTGAATATCCACATGCAAAAGAATGAAGATGGATCCTTACCTTATATTTAAAAATCAACCTCAAATGGATTAAACACCTAAATGTAAGACACAAAATTATAAAACTCCTAGAAGAAAATATGGGAAGAAAGACTTCATGACATTGAATTTGACAGTGGTTTCTTGGATATGACACTAAAGCACCGGTAACAAAGAAAAAACAGATAAATGACATTACATCAAACTAAAAAACTTCTTCAGGCCAAAGGAAACAATCAACAGACCGAAAAGGCAACTTTATGGAACGGGAAAAATATTTGCAAACCATGTAGTGGATAAACAATTAATATCCAAATACATAAAGAACTCCTAAAACTCAAAAACAAAAAATGCGAAAATAAATAAATTAAATAAATAAACCCAAAAACAAAAACCCAAAAGCAAAAAGTTAAAGATTTTTTTAAATGGGCAAAGGATCTAAAGAGACAGGTCTTCAAAGAAGATATACATACTCAACTCTTTTGAGGTATGAAAAAAAAATTCTTTAAGTATTAGAAAAAACAACAACGATATACAAATGGCTGGCACATAAAAAGATGCTCAACATCAGTAATCATCAGGAAAATGCAAATCAAAACCACAATGAGACATCAACTCCCACCTGTTAGGATGGTCACTATAAAACTAACAGAAAATTACACGTTGGCAAGAATCTGGAGAAAGTGGAACTGTGCACGGTTGGTAAGAATGTAACTACTGTACTACTGTCCATGGTACAGCCCTTACGAAAAACAGGAGAGTAGTTTCTGAAAAAATTTAAAATCGAACTACCATATGATCCAGCAATCTCACTTCTGGGTATATATCCAAAAGAACTGAAAACAAGACCTTGAAGAGACGTGTGCACATCCATGTTCATTACAGCATTATTCACAATGGCTAAGAAGTGGAAGCAACCCAAATGTCCATGGACCAATTAACTGGTAAAAAAAGGATGGTACATACACACAACAGACTATTATCAGTCTTAAAGGAAATCTTGTTTACAACATGGATGAATCTTGAGGACATTATGCTAAATGAAATAAGCCAGCCACAAAGAGACAAAAATACTGCATAATTCCACATATATGATGTCTCCATAGTAGTCAAATTCTTAAAAACAGAAAGTAGAAAGGTGGTTGCCAGAGGCTGGAGAGTATCAGGAGGTTGTTCAATGGGTATATATAGCTTAAGTTTTACAATATGTAAAAATTTTAGAGACCTGTTGTACAACAATGTGACATAGTTAAACTATATACCTGTAATGTACATTTAAAAACTATTAAGAAGGTAAATTTATGTTATGTATATTTTACCACAATAAGACATTAAAAAAACCACATGTGAAACTGAATCATGTCACGAGGAAACAAGTATACCCAAATTGAGGAACTACTGACAAAATAACTGGCCTGTACTCTAAAAATGTCAGTGGCATGAAGAACAAAAAGACTCAGCAGTAGATGAAGAGACATGGTAAGTAAAGGCAATGCATTATTTGCGATTTTCCTTCACTGCAAAGGACATTATTCGGACAATTATTAAATTACACATGAGGTCAACAGATTACTGTACTGTATCAATGACAACTAACTGATTTTGATAACAATGCTGTGGTTATATAAAAGAATGTCTGCGTTTTTAAAAACCATACACTGAAGTACTCAGAAGTAAAGAAGCATAATATTTACAACTTACTCTAAAAGGATTCAGAATGAAAATAATAGTGAGGAGAAAGAGAGGCTGACAGACAGAGGAGTGATATAGAGAAAGAGTTAAAAAAAACAGAAAGCAAATATTGTTAAGTGTTAACATTTAATGAATCATGGAGAACAGTAGACAGAATTCATTATATTATTCTTGAAACTTCTCTATAAACTGGAAAGAAGGTCAAATTTTTAAAATTTAATTAAAATACTCTCAAAATAAAAAGTAAAACAAAATGTTTAAACACAACTTTCTCAGAACCTATCTCTTGGCATAAATCTATGCCAACTCTAAGACATAAAGATTCTTAAAGATTGAATTCTGTATTCCAAAAAATTAGAAAATTCATCGGTATTTCAATTTCTCTTAACACTATATACCAAATATTACTAGAACAAGGCCAATGTAATCAAAGAGCTGAAAAATATTTCCTGCTCCCAACCACCTAATAAAAAAGAGATGAATTTGCAGCTAGGGTCTCACTCCTTAACTACAACCTTATTCTTCCAGTGCTATCCATGTATACATGTTCGCTTCAAAACAACCTATCTGACATTATAATTCTAGATCCTTCAGAAATGGTTCCAACAGTCAGTGGACTAAAATTCCCAAACTCCCCATATGACATCTTGACCAACGTTCCTGCTTCAATATCATCAATGACTAAAAATTCACTAGAAATATCTCCCAAAAGAGTGGCCAAATACTGTCAGTTACTATACAAAAAATAAAATTCTTGACTGAGGCTGGAGATAAAAAATGATTTTATATCATGAAAACTGAGCTTATACATAGTGGGTCAACTAACACTGGTGAATGAATGAGCTGCAATATTCTCCAATTTTTTAAACTATTGCCTTAAATTGTTTATATTTCAGAACAGAATACAAAACCTACTCAGATCATTTTGCTTTCACTGAGGGGAAGATAAAACGAGATTTTTTTTTTAAAAAAGAAAAATTAATTTGTTAACGAATACAAAGTTACAGCTAGGTAGGTGGCAAAAGTCTTAGTGTTCTACAGCACTGATGGATAACTGAATGTTCCCCACAAAGAAATGATAAATGCTTGAGATGGTGGACATGTTATTATCCTGATCTGGTCACTAACATTTATATGTACTACATCGCAATGTAGCCCATAAATATGTACATTCTATCTATTAAAAGTTGTAAAAGTTAAAAATTATAAAACAAAAAATTGAGAAAAATTTATTTTTTAAAAAATAAATGAATAAGTTATTATCTTAATCCTTACGGAGCATGCATATTCCAATAAAAATAAAGAAAACATTTGAGGAACTCTTCTCTGAAACTGTCTTCAGAATAAGATTATAAATTGCATAAAAGAGTCCTACATTTTACAGTCAAAAACTTCTTTAAAACCAAAATAATATCTAAGTTATTGACCATACTTGGCTCTGAATGGGTTTTCTGAAATTAAAATCCATTCTGTCAAAAGACAAATATTACTACTGAAGATATTTTTAAAACACTAAAAATTCCACAAGAGATTTTTAAAGTTTTTTTTTTTAAATAAATCTCTAAGAATTAAAAAGACAAAGCTACAAATGCAAACAGGATTATCAATGATAAACCCTCTAGAAAGTTATAAATCCAATTGTTTCAATCAGAAGAAATTTAAGTTACTATATATCAACCTCAAAAATTATGCAACCAATAAAAAATTACAGAGACAACGATATGGAAAAAAGTCTAAACACTGGGTGAAAAACAGCTGAAAACAAAATTGTAAGTAAGACTTCTGGTTTCCAGGTAGGCATGAAGAAACGTAGAACAAACTTAGAAGTTGCCAGCCCATCTTAACAACATGTAAAAGGCTGAACAAACTGAAAATAAACAACACTTAAATCTGTGAGGTCACAGGGCAAAGCATCACACTCAAAACTGGAGACAGAGGTGAATACACAGAATCACAACTTAAGGGAACAGAAACCCACTAGCAGAAACCTTCCTGAAAACCAATGGGGGAGAGGAAGGAGGGCTGGAAAACCTAAACTGTAATTGACTCAGTATGGCTAATTCTGAGAGATTAAAAACTCCAGGCATCCCAGTCACTGGGAAGCCCTTACACTTTTGTGAGTATCGCCTTTCAAGAACTCAACCATGTTCTCGCAGTGAATACTTAGGGAAAAAATATCTTTGTGTTTCCAGAAAGGTAAGCATTTTGAAATGTGCCAGAGCATTCTGTTTTTAACAATGCCTGTAATCAAGAGAAACAATTTTATCAGAGTATAATCTGCTTTTTTTCTTAAACTTTTATTTTAGGTTCAGGGCTACAATGTGTAGGTTATTAGGTAAACTGCATCTCATGGGGGTTTGATATACAGACTATTTTATCCCTCAGGTAATATGCATAGTACCCAATAGATAGTTTTTCAATCCTTTCCCTCCTTCCATCCTCCACCCTCAAGGAGGTCCAGTGTCTCTTGTTCCCCATGTGTTCTCAATGTTTAGGTCCCAATTATAAGTGAGAACACGCAGTATTCGGTTTTCTGTTCCTGTCTTAGTTTACTTAGGATAATGGCCTCTAGCTCCATCCATGTTGCTGCAGAGGACATGATCTCATTCTTTTATGACTATATGTGTATATGTATCATGTATATGTACCACATTTTCTTTATCCAGTTCACTGTTGATAGACATTTAGGTTGACTCCATGTCTTTGCTGCTGTGAATAGTGCTGCAATGAACATACATGTGGATGTGTATTTATGGTAGAACGATTATAATTCTTTGGGTATATACCCAATAATGGGACTGCTGGGTTGAATGGTAATTCTGCTTTGAGTTCTTTGAGAAATCGCTACACTGCTTTCCACAATGGCTGAACTAATTTACATTCCCACCTGCAGTGCATGAGCATTCCCTTTTCTCTGCATCTCACCAGTATCTGTTATTTTTTGACTTTTTAATAATAGCCTTTCTGACTGGTGTGAGATGGTACCTCACTGTGGTTTTGATTTCCATTTCTCTAATGATTAGTGATGCATTTTTTCATATGCTTGTTAGCTGTGTGTATGTCTTCTGCTTGGGTTTTATCGAAGCCTATCAGACCTGGGGGAAGGAAAAAGACGAGTCCAGCTGCCTCTAGTCTTCCATGCAGAAGAAGAGAAATACCCAACTCCAGCCCCCTCTAGCCAGCCTGTCCCACCCTAAGGGGGAAAAACTGAGAAGCACTGGTGAAGTTCATAGTCCAGAGACATAGGCTCACCAAAAGACAGACCTCATCACGAAACTATAAAATCTCACCCCACAAAACACACCATAAAACTGCATCATTAAAGTCCTGTATTTGTGCAGTTCCCTTTACCCAGTTACATCATGCCACCTTTCAAGAAAAATTATAAGACATACTAAGCAGCTAAGCAAACATCAGAATCAGAGTCAGATATGACAAAAATGCTTTTCCAACCAGGAATTTCAGAAAACTATAAAATACTTAAGGCTTTAATGGAAAAAACAGACAACATGTAAAAACAGATGAATAATATAAGAAGAGAGATGAGAATTCTAAAACAAACAAAAAAACAGAAAAAGAAACAAAGATAAAAATTACTATTTAATATAACAGAAATACATCTGAAGGGCTCAACAGTAGACTGGACACAGCTGACAGAAGAATCTTGGAGCCTGGGAATATGGTATGACAATAGGAACTTCCAAGACTGAAAAACAAAGCAAAAAAAAAAAAAAGAATAAAACAGAACAAAATACTACTAAATATGCATAATGCAAATTCTGAGAAAGGAACAGAAGCAATATATGAAGTACCAATGACTGAGAATTTCTCCAAATTAATGTCAGGCACCAAACCACAGATTCAGAAAGCTCAAACAACACCAAGGAGGATAAAAGCCAAAACAAAAACAAACAAAACCACCCTATACCTAGGCATATGATATTCAAACATCAGAAAATCAAAGGTAAAGAAAAAACCTTGAAAGAAGCCAAAGGGGGAAAAACACCTTAGCTACAAAGAGCAAAGATAAAGTATCACATCAGATACTCCTCAGAAATCATGGAAGAAAGAATAGCATGGAGTGAAATAATTCATGTGTTGAGTTAAAAAAAAAAAACAAACAAAAACCTACAAACCTAAAATTCTGTACTCTGTGAAATTACCCTTCAAAAGTGAAGGAGAAATAAAAACTTTCTCAGACAAACAAAAATTGAGGACTTTGTTGCCAGTAGACCTAAATTATAAGAAATCTTAAAAGTAGTTCTTTAGAGAGGAGAAAAATGATACTGGTTAGAAACTCAGATCTACATAAACATAGGAAGAGTACTGGGGAGAAAGGATAAAACAAAAACTTATATTTTTCTTACTGTTAATTATCTAACTGACAACAGTTTGTTCAAAACAATAACAGGAACAATATATTCAATTATGTATGCTTACATATATAAACATTTTACTTACACACAGCATACAGACAGATATAGACATGCATTGCTTAATGAAGTTGAAACGTTCTGGGGACAGGGCCAAGATAGGCGATTACAAGCAGCTGCAGTCTGTGGCGTTCATGGAGAGGAATGAAAGGGGCAAGTGAATACTGCACCTTCAACTGAAATAATCCAGGTAGTCACATAGGGACTAATCAGGGAAACAGCTCGACCCACGGGGAAAGAGGAAAAGCAGGGTGGCGCGACGGCCCATCTGGGAGCAACAGGAGCCAAGAAAACCCCCATCCCCAGCCAAGGGAAGTGATGAGTGATTATGCGACCCAGGAAAACAATGCTTCTCCCACGGATCTTTGCAACCCAGAGATTAGGAGATCCCCTTGTGAGTCCACGCCACCAGGGCCTTGGGTCCAACACACTGAGCTGCGTGGAGTCTCAGCAGAGCAGCTGTTCAGGCATGCATAGAGACCCAGGTGCTTTACATACTCCAGTCCTGGGATCTCCAACCAACATGTCTGCAACTCAGACAAGGCAGGCGGTCCACATACACCCCAAGGGAGGGGGTAGAATCCAGAAAGTTGAGCAGCCTTGTTCTGTGGGCCCACTTCCATGACACCTCACAAGATAAGACCCACTGGCTTGGAATTTGAAGCAGCCGCCAGCACCATCTCTGCCATTTGGTCAACACAGTTGTTACAGCCTGCGGACCCTGGAGAGTCCAAATGATTTGGACTAGACAGGGTCCCCCCAGTAGCACAACACAGTGGCTTTGTAAGATACTGACCAGATTGCTTCTTTAAGTGGAGCTCAGATCCATTCCTCCTCACTGGGTGGGACCTCCCAGCCAGGCCCTCCAGCCATGACCTGACAGAGCTCTTACCTTTCTTACCTCTCCCTGAGACAAAGTGTCCAGGAGAGGGGAGGGGTGCTACCTGGGCAGAGGCAATTTCCTAACATGACACAGCCGTTTTTTTTTTTACTGATTCTGTAAGTAGGATCCCCAATCCACTCCTCCTTGTGGGGCGGGTCCTCCCAGCCAGAGCCTCTAGCCACCACCCATGTTCTATGGGCTGAAAGAGCTCCAATTTCTCCCTGGGATGGAGTGTCTGAGGAGTGGGGCAGGCTGCCACTTTGGCCATTCGGGCTCCTCAGTCAGTTCAGCCAGTGGGGTTTGCAGAGCCCAGATCAAATGGTGGCTAAAGGGATCATCAACACAGTAGAGCTGCTATAACAAAAAGCAGCCAAACTGTTGCTTTAAGTGGGTCCCTGATCCCATTCCTCCTAACCGAGTGAAACCTCCCAACTGGGGTCTCCAACCACCTCCTACAGGCACGTTCAGGTGGCAATAGGTCAGTATCCTCCTGGGATGGCGCTTCCAGAGGAAGGGGCAGGCTGCCATCTTTGCTGTTTTGTAGGCTTCACTGGTGACACCTCCAGGTACAGGAAGAACCAGAGCAAATGGGGTTTGGAGTGGACCTCCAGCAAACTGCAGCAGCCCTACAGAAGCGTGACCAGATTATTAAAAGAAAAACAAACAGAAAATAACAACAAGCACAAAATACCCACCCAAAGGTCAGAAAAAGCACAAAATACCCACCCAAAGGTCAGCAGCCTCAAAGATCAAACGTAGATAAGCCCACAAAGATGAGAAAGAAAGAATGCAAAAACACTGAAAACTCAAAAAGTCAGAGTGTCCTTTTCCTCCAAATGACCACAACATCTCTCAAGCAAGGTCTCAGAAATGGGCTGACACTGAGATGGCTGAAATGACAGAAGCAGGCTTCAGAAGGTGGGTAATAATGAAGTTCACTGAGCTAAAAGAACATGTTTTAACCCAATGCAAAGTAGCTAAGAATCATGGTAAAACTATGCAGGAGGTGATAACCAGAATAGCCAGTTTAGAGAGGAAGACAAATGACCTGACAGAGTTAAAAAAACACAACACGAGAACTTCATAATGCAATCACAAGAATTAGTAGCAGAACAGATCAAGAAGAGGAAAGAATCTCAGAGCTGGAAGACTGGCTTTCTGAATTAAGACAAGCAGACAAGACTAGAGAAAAAAGAAGGAAATAGAATGAACAAAAAACCTCTGAGAAATATGGGATTATGTAAACAGACTGAATCTACGACTGATTGGGGTACCTAAAAGTGATGGGGAGAGTGGGAACCAAGTTGAAAAACATACTTCAGGATACCATTCAGGAGAACTTCCCCAACTTACCAAGACAGGCCAACATTCAAATTCAGGAAATGCAGAGAACCCCAATAAGATACTCCATGAGAAGATCATCCCCAAAACACATAATCATCAGATTCTCCAGGGTTAAAGTGAAAGAAAAAATATTAAGAGCAGCCAGAGAGAAGGGCTAGGTCAACTACAAGGGGAAGCCCATCAGACTAACAGACCCCTCAATGGAAATCCTACAAACCAGAAGAGACTGGGGGTCAATACTCAACATTCTTAAAGAAAAGAATTTCCATCCCAGAATGTCATATTGGGCCAAACTAAGCTTCATAAGCAAAGGAGAAATAAGATCCTTTTCAGACAAGCAAATGCTGAGGGAATTCATCACCATCAGGCCTGCCTTGCAAGAGCTCCTGAAGTAAGCACTAAATATGGAAAGGAAAAACAGTTACCAGTTGCTACAAAAACACACTAAAGTACACAGACCAGCCCCAATGAAGCAAGCATATAAACAAGTCTGCAAAATAACCAGCTAGCATGATGAGAGAATCAAATCCACACATAACAATTCTATCTTTAAATGTAAATGGACTAACTGCCCCAATTAAAAGACACAGAATGGCAAGCTGGATAAAGAATCAAGACCCATCTCACATGCAAAGACACACATAGGCTCAAAATAAAGAGATTGGAGACAATTTACTAAGCAAATGGGAAACAGAACGAAGCAGGGGTTGCAATCCTAGTTTTCGATAAAACAGACTTTAAACCAACAAAGATCAAGAAAGACAAAGAAGGGCATGACGTAATGGTAAAGGGTTCAATTCCACAAGAACAGCTAACTAATCTAAATATATATGTGCCCAATACTGGAACACCCAGATTCATAAAGCAAGTTCTTAGAGATCTTCAACGAGACTGAGACTCCCACGCAATAATAGTGGGAGACTTTAACACTCCTACTGAAAATATTAGATCACAGAGAAAGACAATTAAAAGATATTCTGGACCTGAACTCAGCTCTGGATAAAGTAGACCTGACAAATACCTATAGAACTCTCCACCCAAAAACAACAGAATATACATTATTCTCATCACTGCACGGCACTTAATTGAGTAAAATTGATCATGTAATTGGAAGTAAAACACTCCTCAGCAAACGCAAAAGAACTGAAAAAATAACAAACAGTCTCTCAGGCCACAGCGCAACCAAATTAGAACTCAAGATTAAGAAATTCACTCAAAACCGCACAATTAACAACGTGGAAACTGAACAACCTGCTCCCGAATCACTCTTGGGTAAATAATGATTTTAAGGCAGAAATCAAGAATTTCTTTGAAACTAACGAGAACAAAGATACAATGTACCAGAATCTCTGGGATGTAGCTAAAGCAGTGTTAGGCAGAGAATTGATAGCACTAAATGCCCACATCTAGAAGCTAGAAAGTTCTCAAGTTAACAACCTAACAATACAACTAAAAGAACTAGAGGACCAAGGACAAACAGACCCCAAAGCTAGTAGTAGACAAGAAATAGTCAGTATCAGAGATGAACTGAAGTAGAGACAAGAAAAACTCTTCAAAAAAAAAAAAAAAAAAAAAAAAAACAAACCAATGAATCCAGGAGTTGTGTTTTTTTTTTTTTTTTGAAATTAATAAGGCAGACCACTAGCTAGGCTAATAAAGAAGAGAGAACAGAAGCATTCCGCCGCCGGCTTCGCTATGGCAGTTATTCCCCCAGATTCCTGGCAGCCACCCAACGTTTACTTGGAGACCAGCATGGGAAACATTGTGCTGGAGCTGTACTGGAAGCATGCTCCAAAGACCTGTAAGAACTTTGCTGAGTTGGCTTGTTGAGGTTACTACAATGGCACAAAATTCCTCAGAATTATCAAAGACTTCATGACCCAAGGAGGTGACCCAACAGGGACAGGTCGAGGTGGTGCATCTATCTATGGCAAACAGTTTGAAGATGAACTTCATCCAGACTTGAAATTCACGGGGGCTGGAATTCTCGCAATGGCCAATGCAGGGCCAGACACCAATGGCAGCCAGTTCTTTGTGACCCTTGCCCCCACCCAGTGGCTCGACGGCAAACACACCATTTTTGGCCGAGTGTGCCAGAGCATAGGAATGGTTCGCGTGGGAATGGTAGAAACAAACTCCCAGGACCGCCCTGTGAATGATGTGAAGATCACTAAGGCATACCCTTCTGGGTAGACTTGCTACCCTCTTGAGCAGCTCTTCTGAGATAGACCCAGTGGACCAGCTTCCAGATGACATAGAATGACATGTAATGCTAAATTTCATTTTGGCTTTGCAAATCATGAAGCTTAGGAGGCCTGGGGTCTTGGGTGAGTTACAGATGGAAGTACATTTTAATGGGATGCTTCTTTTCTCTTCCCCCAGTGCCTAGGTTGCCAGAGCATTTGCACAAATGCCCCTGTTTATCGATAGGTGACTATTTACTACACGTGACTCATAGTGCTGCTTCTTGTGCATGTCTGCTCTGATATACTTCGAACAATGTAGCACTGTCATTTCTCAGTGGTTTTGCCTAACCAAACTTCTTCCTAAGGAGATTTGTATTCTGGCCTATACTGCAGTCCTTGATTGTTGACAGCCACAGAATTCCAAACCAAGTAGTGTCTATCAGCCCTTTTAACTCTGTGCACACCCTATTTCAGTCTTACAGTTGTTATTCTAGGAAATGTATGCATCTCTATATATATTTTCCCTCTCAAAACCAGAACATCAACACTGCTGTTTCTGACACTTCAGACATCCCACGCAAAGCCACATTGAATTTTTGCCAAATAAAAAATGCAGCCAACAATCAAGTTTCTAAGGTGTCAAGTGGGGAATAATGTATAATAATCAATAAATTAATTTATTAAAAGGAAGCAGAAGCATTGACCATCTTTTTCCCAGAGAAGAGGAGAAATCTATAGTGAGCAAAGGACACACCATGAATCCTCCTTAAGAAGTAGTCCTCTCAGAAAGGAGAAGCGCCACTCAAGTTCTTTTAACCCAAGACTTTAGAGAAATTAGGTCCGAGATTTTTATATGTTCAGTTGTTTATGTATAAAAATAACTTTCTGGATTTTGTGGGGAGGAGTAGGAGAGGAAGGAAGTTAATACCTATGTAATACATAGAAACTTCCAAAATAAAATGCCATTGATGGTTGAAAAAAAAAAAAAAAAGAACAGTCAAACAAATATAATCAAAAATGATAAGCGGGGTATCACCACTGACCCCACAGAAATACAAACAACCATCAGAGAACACTATAAACACCTTTATGCACATAAACTAGAAAATCTGGAAGAAATGGATAAATTCCTGGACACATACACTCTCCAAAGACTGAACCAGGAAGAAACTGTATCTCTAAATAGACCAATAATGAGTTCTAAAGTTGAAGCAGTAATAAATAGTCTATCAACCAAAAAAAGCCCAGGACCAGACGGATTCACAGCTAAATTATACCAGAGGTAAAAAGAAGAGCTGGTACCATTCCTACTGAAACTGTTTCAAAAAATTGAAAAGGAGGGACTCCTCTCTAGTTCATTCTATAAGGCCTGCATCATCCTGATACCAAAACCTGGCAGAGATAAAACAAAAAAGAAAACTTCAGGCTAACATCTTTGGTGAACCTTGATGCAAAACTCCTCAAAAAAATACTGGCAGACTGAATCCAGCAGCACATCAAAAACCTTATCCACCACAATCAAGCAGACTTCATCCCCGGGATGCAAGGCTGGTTCAACATATGCAAATTAATAAATGTGATTCATCACCTAAACAGTACTCAAGACAAAAAAATACATGATTATCTCAATAGATAGAGAAAAGGTCTTCAATAAAGTTTAACATCCCTTCATGTATAAAAACTCTCAATAAACTAGGTATTCAAGGAACATACCTCAAAATAGTAAGAGTCATATATGACAAACCCACAGCCAATAACATACTGATTGGGCAAAAGCTGGAAGCATTCCCCTTGAAAACCAGCACAAGACAAATATTGCATGCCCTCTCTCACCACTCCTATTCAACACAGAATTGGAAGTTCTGGCCAGGGCAATCAGGCAAGGGAAAGAAATAAAGTGTATTCAAATAGAAAGAGAGGAAGTAAAATTATCTTTGTTTGCAGATAAAATGATTCTATTTCTAGAAAACTCCATTGTCTCAGCCCAAAAGCTTCTTAGGCCTATAAGTAACTTCAGCAAGTCTCATGATATAAAATGAATGTGCAAAAATTATTGACCTTCCTATACACCAATAATAAGCAATCAGAGAGCCAAATCACGAATGAACTCACATTCACAATCGCCACAAAAAAAAATACCTGGAAATACAGCTAATAAGGGAAGCGAGGGACCTCTCCAAGGAGAACTATAAACCACCGCTCAAAGAAATCAGAAAGGACACAAATAAATGGAAAAACATTCCATGTTCATGGGTGGGAAGAATCAATATTGTGAAAATGGTCACACTGCCCAAAACAATTTATAGATTCAATGCTATTCCCATTAAACTACCATTGGTATTCTTCACAGAATTAGAAGAAACTATTTTAAAATTCATATGGAACCAAAAAAGAGCCTGAGTAGCCAAGACAATCCTAAGCAAAAAGAACAAATCTGGAGGCATCATACTACCTGACTTCAAACTATGCTACAAGGTTATAGTAACCAAAACAGCATGATATTGGTACAAGAACAGACACACAGACGAGAACCCAGAAATAAGATCACATACATACAACCATCTGACCTCCAACAAACCTGACAAAAACAAACAATGGGGAAAGAATTCCCTATTTAATAAATGGTGCTGGGAGAACTGGCTAGCCATATGCAGAAAACTGAAACTGGACCCCTTCTTTATACCAAAAACAAAAATCAATTCAAGATGATTAAAGATTTAAATGGAAAACCCAAAACTATAAAAACCCTAGAAGAAAATCTATGCAATACCATTCAGGATATAGGCATGAGCGAAGATTTCATGACAAAGATACCAAAAGCAACTGCCACAAAAGCAAAACTTGACAAATGGAATCTCATTAAACTAAAGAGCTTCTGCACAGCAAAAGAAACTATCACCAGAGTAAACAGACAACCTACAGGATGCGAGAAACTTTTTGCAATTTACCCATCTGACAAAGATATAATATCCAGCATCTACAAGGAACTTAAACAAATTTACCAGAAAAAAACAATCCCATTAAAAGCGATCAAAGGACATGAACAGACACTTCTCCAAAGAAGACATTCATGCGGCCAACAAACATGAAAAGAAGCTCAACATCACTGATCATTAAAGAAATGCAAATCAAAACCACAATGAGATGCAATCTCACACCAGTCAGAATGGCGATTATTAAAAAGTCAAACAACAACAGATGCTGGCGAGGTTGTGGAGAAAAAGGAACGCTTTTACACTGTTGGTACGAGTGTAAATTAGTTCAACCATTGTGGAAAACAGTGTGGCAATTCCTCAAAGACCTAGAGACAGAAATACCATTTGATTCAGCAATCCCATTACTTGCTATATACTCAAAGGAATATAAATCATTCTATTATAAAGATACATGAATCCATGTTCACTGCAGCACTATTCACAATACCAAAGACATGGAATCAACCTAAATGCCCATCGATGGATGACAGACTAACACAAACGTGGTACATGTACACCACAGAATATTATGCGGCCAAAAAAAGGAATGAGATCATGTCCTCTGCAGGGACATGAATGGAGGTGGAAGCCATTACCCTTAGCAAACTAACACAGGAACAGAAAATCAAATACTGCATGTTCACACTTAGAAGTGGGAGCTGAATGATAAGAACACATGGGGGTGGGGGGAATGACACACATTGGGGCCCGTCAGAGGGTGGGGGGTGGGAGGAGGAAGAGCATCTGGAATAACAGCTAATGGATGCTGGGCTTAATACCCAGGTGATGGGATGATCTGTGCAGCTAATCACCATGGCACGTGTTTAACTATGTAAGAAACCTGCACATCCTGCACATGTACCCCCTAACTTAAAATCAAGAAATAAAAAAGAAACATTCTGACAAACGCATCTGATTTCATTCATTCATTGTGGGAACATCACAGAGTGTACTTACACAAACCTAATAGTACAACCTACTACACACCTATGCTATATGCTGTAGCCTATTGTTCCCAGGCTACAAATATGTAGAGCATGCTAGTGTAGGCAACTGTGAACTAATGGGAAGTATCTTTGTATCTAAACATTAAACATGGATAAGGTACAGTAGAACTACAGTATAAAAGATAAAAAATGGTATATACTGTATAGGGCACACCATATAGCTTATAGGATGACAAGTTGTCTGGGTAAGTTGAGGGGTGACTGAATGTAAAGGCTTAGGACATTATACTGTTGTAGACTACACTCAGGCTACACTAAACTTAAAAAAATTTTTTTCTTTAATAATAAATTAAACAGCTTACTGTAACTTTTTCCCTTTATAAACTTTTACCTTTTTTAACTTTTTGTCTCTTTAATAACACAACTTAAAACAGTATACAGCTGTACAAAATATTTTCTCTAAATTCTTATTCTATAAACTTTTTCTTATTTGTAAATTTTTTGTGTGAAAAACTAAGACATAAACATATCCATTAGCCTAGGCCTACACTGGGTCAGGATCATCATTACCACTGTCTTCCATGTCTACATCTTGTCCCACTGGAAGCTCTTCAGGGGCAATAACTTGCATGAAGCTATTATCTCCTATAATAATGTCTTCTGAAATACCTCCTGAAGGACCTAAGGCTGTTTTACATCTTTTAATAAGTAGAAGTACTTTCTAAAATAATGCTTAAAAAGTATAGAATAGTAAATACATACGCTAGTAACATATTTATTATCAAGTATTAGTACTGTGAATAATCGTTATTTATTCATTTATTGAGACAGGGTCTCCCTATGTTGCCCAGGCTGGTCTCAAACTCCTTGGCTCAAGGGACCTTCCTGCCTCACGCCTCCCAAAGTGCTAGGATCACAGGTATGAGCCACCATGGCACCTGGCCAGCATGCTATACTTTTCCTTTTCCTTTTTCAGACAGGATCTCACAATGTTGCCCAGAGTGGAGTACAGTGGTGTGATCATGCTTCACTGTAACCACAAACTCCTAGTCTCAAGTAATCCTCCTGCTTCAGCCTACCGGGCAGCTAGGACTATAGGAATATATCACCACACCTGGCTATTGTTTTCATTTTTTGTAGAGATGGAGTCTCTGCCCAGGCTGGTCTCCAACTCCTGGCCCCAAGCAATCTTCCAGCCTCAACCTCCCAAAATGTTGGGATTACAGGTGTGAGCCACCACACCTGGCCTATATGTGCTATACTTTCATATGACTGGCAATGCAGATTTGTTTACACCAGCATCACCACAAACGTCTAAGTAATGCACTGTTCTACAACATTCCAATGGCTATGACATCACTAAGCAATAAGAATTTTTCAGTTCCATTATAATTGTATATGTGGTTCATCGCTGATCAAAACATTGTTATGTGGCACATTGTGTGTGTGTGTCTGTGTGTCAAATGAATGACAGTAATGATACAAGGGACAGAAAGGAGGAATTTGAAATTTTTTATTATGAAGTACTTGTACACCTGTGAAGCATTATCGTGCTACTTGCAAGTGGCCTTGGATTAACTGTAAATGTACAGTGTAAATTCTAGGGCACACACATACACACACATACACAAAGAAAACAGTATGATAGATATGCTAAGAAAGGAGAGAAAATAGAAGCATAAAACTCTTAATTAAAAGCACAAAAAGTGTGGAAGACAAAACCAGAAACAAAGACCAAGGGCAACACATAGAAAACATTAACAGATATGGTAGATGTTAATTAACCCAAGGAAATCAATAATCACTTTAAATATCAATGGTCTAAATACACCAACTGAAAGAGATGATCAGAGTGGAACAAAAACAAGACCCAAATTGTTATCTATAAGAAACCCACTTTAAATACAGACACATATAGATTAAAGTAAAGGAACAGAGAAAGATACACCATGCTTACACCAATCAAACAAAGCCAGAGTAGCTATAATCACTTCAGACAGAGCAGACCTCACAGCAAGGAAAGTTATTAGGGATGAAGAGGCACATTACATAATGATAAGAGTTAATACTCCAAGAAGATATAACAATCCTTAATGTGTATGTGCCTAACAACAGAGCAACAAACTATGTGAGGCAAAAATTGATAGAACCGCTAGGAAAAACAGATGAATCCGCTTTTGTAGTTGGAAATTTTAATAGCCTTCTATCAGAAATGGATGGATATAGCAAGCAAAAAATCAGTAAGGACATACTCAAACTCAACAGTATCAGTCAACTGATCTAACTGGCATTTATAAAATACTGCACACAAAAAGAGCAGAACACACATTTTCTAAAACTCACATGGAAATATTCACCAGAAAGACTACATTCTGAACCACACACAAAAAAATAAATTTTATGAGAGTAGAAATGATATAAAATGTGTCCTAAGATCACAATGGAACTAAAATAGAAATGAATAAACAAAAATATACCTGGAAAATCCCAAAACACTTAGAATCCCAAGTATTTTAAATATGTTATTTAAAATAATACATGGATCGAAGAAAAAAATCTCAAAAGAAATTTTAAAATATTCTGAACTGATTGAAAACAAAAATGTAACACCAAAATTTGTGGGACAGAGAAAAGTAGTGCTTAGAGAAAAATTTATAGGACTCACTGCATATATTAGGAAAGAAGATCTAAAATCAATCATCTAAGTTTCCATTTTAGAAAACTAGAAGAGCAAATGAAATCCAAAGTAAGCAAAATAAGAAAAAAAGAGGAGAAATTAATCAAACTGAAAGCAGGAAATCAATAGAAAAAAAAAACAATAAAACCAAAAGCTGATTATTTAAAAAGATCAATAAAATCAATAAGCCTCTACCCAGTCTAAGACACCTGGATGTCAGTGGAGGAGTGTGTGTGTGTGTGTGTGTGTGTGTGTCCAGTCTAAGACACCTAGATGTCAGTGGAGGAGTGTGTGTGTGCGCGTGCGCGCGTGCGCATGCACGGATACAGGAGGTATATGGAAACTCTCTTTTTATTTTTTGAGATAGGAACTCTGTTGCCCAGGCTACATTGCAGCGGTACGACCATAACTCATTGCAGACTCAAACTCCTGGGCTCAAGTGATCTTCCTGCCACAGCCTCACAAGTAGCTGGGACCACAAGTATGCACCACCACCACCAGCTAACTTGTGCTGATTACATGCGTGAACCATCTCAACTGGCAGAATTCTAATTTTTGCTTAATTTGGCTAAACCTAAAGCTGCTCTAAAATATAAAGCACATTAGTTTTTTAAAATTATATATACACACTGATTTTAACTATAAACAAATATATATTTGGGCCAAAAAAGTATACTCATTAAACAGAAATATATTAAATTATTAAAAATGTCATTTATTAAATAAAATGCATTAATTTTAAAATTTAGAAAATAGAAATCCTCGTTTCAAGCCTCTAACTTTTAAATTTAAAAAATTATATTTTCATAACGCATGAAAACTAGAAAGAAAAAAACTTCCATCATTTGGTTAATCATGTATCTCTCCAAAGACACTACAGCTACAATGTCATTCAGCTCATAAGCCCAGTGATATTACTCTGAAAGAAATAACACTCATCTGAACAAACATCTGGGAAATATCTTCTAAATTTCAGTTATGAAATCTCATTGCTAACCTTCATAACTTCATATCTTAACACAGTTCAACATAATTTACATAATTAAGTTTAAACAGTGTTTTGCTTTTTTTTTTTTTTTCCTATGATTTCGAGCTAAAGCTACTTTCACAGGCCTCTCAGGCGTTTGCTTTTGTAAATATCAAGTTGAACTCATATTAATGATCAACTGCCTTTGCTACACGCCTCCCTTCAAAGAGAAAAGTGAATTTTATATATATTATTATTATTATACTTTAAGTTCTAGGGTACATGTGCACATGTAGGTTTGTTACACATGTACACATGTGCCATGCTGGTTTGCTGCATCCATTAACTTGTCATTTACATTAGGTTTTTCTCCTAATGCCATCCCTCCCCCAGACCCCCATCCCACAACAGGCCCTGGGGTGTGATGTTCCCCACTCTGTGTCCAAGTGTTCTCATTGTTCAATTCCCACCTATGACTGAGAACATGCAGTGTTTGGTTTTCTGTCCTTGCAATTGCTCAGAATGATGGTTTCCAGCTTCATCCATGTCCCCACAAAGGACATGAACCCGTCCTTTTTTATGGATGCATACTATTCCATGGTGTGTATGTGACACATTTTCTTTACCCAGTCTATCATTGATGGACATTTGGGTTGGTTCCAAGTCTTGTTATTGTGAATAGTGCCGCAATAAACATACGTATGTATGTGTCTTTATAGTAGCATGATTTATAATCCTTTGGGTATATACTCAGTAATGGGATCACTGGGTCAAATGGTATTTCTAGTTCTAGATCCTTGAGGAATCACCACACTGTCTTCTATAATAGTTGAACTAGTTTAAACTCCCACCAACAGTGTAAAAGCTTTCCTATTTCTCCACATCCTCTCCAGCACCTGCTGTTTCCTGACTTTTTAATGATGGCCATTCTAACAGGTGTGAGATGATATCTCACTGTGGTTTTGACTGACATTTCTCTGATGACCATTTCATGTGTCTGTTGGCTGCAGAAATGTCTTCTTTTGAAAAGTGTCTGTTCATATCCTTCGACCACTTTTTGATGGGGTTGATTTTTTTCTTGTAAATTTATGTTCTTTGTTGATTCTGGATATTAGCCCTTTGTAAGATGGATAGATTGCAAAAATTTTCTCCCATTCTGTAGGTTGCCTGTTCACTCTGATGGTAGTTTCTTTTGCTGTGCAGAAGCTCGTTAGTTTAATTAGATCCCATTTGCCAATTTTGGCTTTTGCTGCCATTGCTTTTGGTGTTTTAGTCATGAAGTCCTTCCTTGCCCAAGCCTATGTCCTACATGGTATTGTGTAGGTTTTCTTCTAGGGTTTTTATGGTTTTAGGTCTAACATTTAAGTCATTAATCTATCTTGAATTAATTTTTGTATAAGATGTAAGGAATCCAGTTTCAGCTTTCTATATATGGCTGGCCAGTTCACCCAGCACCATTTATTAAATAGGGAATCCTTTCTCCATTTCTTCTTGTTTTTGTCAGGTTTGTCAAAGATCAGATGGTTGTAGATGTGTGGTGTTATTTCTGAGGCCTCTGTTCTGTTCTGTTGGTTTATATCTATGTTTTCATACCAGGACCGTGCAGTTTTGGTTACTGTAGTCTTGTAGCATAGTTTGAAGTCAGGTAGCGTGATGCCTCCAGCTTTGTTCTTTTGGCTTAGGATTGTCTTGGCAATCAATGCGGGCTCTTTTTTGGTTCCACATGAACTTTAAAGTAGTTTTTTTCCAATTCTGTGAAGAAAGTCATTGGCAGCTTGATGGGAATGGCATTGAATCTATAAATTACCCTGGGCAGTATGGCCATTTTCACGATATTGATTCTTCCTATCCATGAACATGGAATGTTCTTTCATTTGTTTGTGTCCTCTTTCATTTCATTGAGCAGTGGTTTGTAGTTCTCGTTGAAGAGGTCCTTCACATCCTTTGGAAGTTGGATTCCTAGGTATTTTATTCTCTTTGAAGCAACTGTGAATGGGAGGTCACTCATGATTCGGCTGTTTGTCTGTTACTGGTGTACAAGAATGCTTGTGATTTTTGCATACTGATTTTGCTGAAGTTGCTTATCAGCATAAGGAGATTTTGGGCTGAGATGATGGGGTTTTCTAAATATACAATCATGTCATCTGCAAACAGGGACAATTAGACTTTCTCTTTTCCTAACTGAATACTCTTTATTTCTTTCTCTTGCCTGATTGTCCTGGCCAGAACTTTCAACACTATGTTGAATAGGAGTGGTGAGAGAGGGCATCCCTGTCTTGTGCCAGTTTTCAAAGGGAATGCTTCCAGTTTTTGCCCATTCAGTATGATATTGGCTGTGGGTTTGTCTTAAATAGCTCTTACTAGTTGGAGATACATTCCATCAATACCTAGTTTATAGAGAGTTTTTAGCATGAAGCGCCGCTGAATTTTGTCAAAGGCCTTTTCTGCATCTACTGAGATAATCATGTGGTTTTTGTCTTTGGTTCTGTTTATATGCTGGATTACGTTTATTGATTTGCATATGTTGAACCAGCCTTGCATTCCAGGGATGAAGCCAACTTGATCTTGGTGGATAAGCTTTTTGATGTGCTGCTGGATTCGGTTTCCCAGTATTTTATTGAGGATTTTCACATCAACGTTCATCAGGAATATTGGTCTAAAATTCTCTTTTTTGTTGTGTCTCTGCCAGGCTTTGGTATCAGGATGATGTTGGCCTCATAAAATGAGTTAGGGAGGATTCCCTCTTTTTCTATTGATTGGAATAGTTTCAGAAGGGATGGTACCAGCTCCTCCTTGTACCTCTAGCAGAATTCGGCTGTGAATCTATCTGGTCCTGGACTTTTTTTGGTTGGTTGGCTATTAACTATTGCCTCAATTTCAGAGCCTGTTATTGGTCTATTCAATGACTCAACTTCTTCCTGCTTTAGTCTTGGGTGAGTGTATATATCCAGGAATTTATTCATTTCTTCTAGATTATCTAGTTTACTTGCATAGAGGTGTTTATAATATTCTCTGATGGCAGTTTGTATTTCTGTGGGATTGGTGTTGATATCTCCTTTATCATTTTTTACTGCATCTATTTGATTCTTCTCTCTTTTCTTCATTAGTCTTGCTAGCAGTCTATCAATTTTGTTAATCTTTTCAAAAAACCAGCTCCTGGATTCACTGATTTTTTTTGAACGGTTTTTTGTGTCTCTATCTCCTTCAGTTCTGCTCTGATCTTAGTTATTTCTTGCCTTCTGCTAGCTTTTGGATGTGTTTGCTCTTGCTTCTCTAGTTCTTTTAATTGTGATGTAGGGTGTCGATTTTAGATCTTTCCTGCTTTCTCTTGTGGGCATTTAGTGCTATGAATTTCCCTCTACATACTGCTTTAAATGTGTCCCAGAGATTCTGGTACGCTGTGTCTTTGTTCTCACTGGTTTCAAAGAACATCTTTATTTCTGCCTTCATTTCGTTATGTACCCAGTAGTCATTCAGAAGCAGGTTGTTCAGTTTCCATGTTGTTATGTGGTTATGAGTTTCTTAATCCTGAGTTCTAACTGTGGTCCAAGAGACAGTTTGTTGTGATTTCTGTTCTTTTACATTTGCTGAGGACTGTGTGGTCAATTTTGGAATAAGTGTGATGTGGTGCTGAGAAGAATGTATATTCTGTTGATTCGGGGTGGAGAGTTCTGTAGGTCTGCTTGGTGCAGAGCTGAGTTCAAGTTCTGGATATCCTTGTTAACTTTCTGTCTCGTTGATTTGTCTAATATTGACAGTGGGTTGTTAAAGTCTCCCATTATTATTGTGTGGGAGTCTAAGTCTCTTTTTAGGTCTCTCAGGACTTGCTTTACGAACCTGGGTGCTCCTGTATTGGGTGCATATATATTTAGAACGGTTAGTTCTTGTTGAATTGATCCCTTTACCACTATGTAATGGCCTTGTCTCTTTTGATCTTTGTTGGTTTAAAATTTGTTTTATCAGAGACTAGGATTGCAACCCCTGCTTTTTATTGCTTTCCATTTGCTTGGTAGATCTTCCTCCATCCCTTTATTTTGAGCCTGTGTGTGTCTCTGCATGTGAGATAGGTCTCCTGAATACAGCACACTGATGGGTCTTGACTCTATCCAATTTCCAGTCTGTGTCTTTTAATTAGGTCATTTAACCCATTTACATTTAAGATTAATATTGTTATGCGTGAATTTGATCCTGTCATTATGATGTTAGTGGGTTATTTTGCTCATTAGTTGATGCAGTTTCTTCCTAGCATCTTTACAATTTGGCATGTTTTTGCAGTGGCTTGTGCCAGTTATTCCTTTCCATGTTTAGTGCTTCCTTCACGAGTCCCTGTAAGGCTGTAAGGCAGGCCTGGTGGTGACAAAATCTCTCAGCATTTACTTGTCTGTAAAGGATTTTATTTCTCCTTCACTTATGAAGCTTAGTTTGGCTGGATATGAAATTCTGGGTTGGAAATTTGTTCTTTAAGAATGTGGAATATTGGCCCCCACTCTCTTCTGGCTTGTAGGGTTTCTGCCGCGAGATCTGCTGTTAGTCTGATAGGCTTCTCTTTGTGGGTAACCTGATCTTTCTCTCTGGCTGCCCTTAGCATTTTTCCCTCCATTTCAATCTTGGTGAATCTGACAATTACATGTCTTGGAGTTGCTCTTTTCGAGGAGTATCTTTGTGGTGTTCTTTGTATTTCCTGAATTTGAATGTTGGCCTGCCTTGCTAGTTTGGGAATGTTCTCCTGGATAATATCCTGAAGAGTGTTTTCCAGCTTGGTTCCATTCTCCCCGTCACTTTCAGGTACACCAATTTAACACAGATTTGGTTTTTTCACATAGTCCCGTATTTCTTGGAGGCTTTGTTAGTTTCTTTTTACGTTTTTCTCTAAACTTCTCACTTCATTTCATTCATTTGATCTTCAATCACTGATACCCTTTCTTCCACTTGATCAAACAGGCTACTGAAGCTTGTGCATGCATCACGTAGTTCTCATGCCACAGTTTTCAGCTCCATCAGGTCATTTAAGGTCTTCTCTACACTGTTTATTCTAGTTAGCCATTCGTCTCATCTTTTTTCAAGGTTTGTAGCTTCCCTGCTATGGGTTCAAACATCCTCCATTATCTCAGAGAAGTTTGTTATTACCGACTTTGTGAAGCCTACTTCGTTAACTTGTCAAAGTCATTCCCTGTCCTGCTTTGTTCTGTCGCCGGCGAGGAGCTGCAATCCTTTGGAGGAGAAAGAGCACTCTGGTTTTTAGAATTTTCAGCTTTTCTGCTCTGGTTTCTCCCGATCTTTGTGGTTTCATCTACCTTCGGTCTTTGATGATGGTGACCTACAGACGGGGTTTTGGTGTGAATGTCCTTTGTGTTGATGTTGATACTATTCCTTTCTGTTTGTTAGTTTTCCTTCTAACAGTCAGGTCCCTCAGCTGCAGGTCTGTTGGAGTTTGCTGAAGGTCCACTCCAGACCGTTTGCCTGGGTATCACCAGCGGAAGCTGCAGAACAACAACTATTGTAGAACAGCAAATATTGCTGCCTGATCCTTCCTCTGGAAGCTTCGTCTCAGAGGGGCACCCGGTTTTATGAGGTGTCAGTCAGCCCGTACTGAGAGGTGTCTCCAAGTTAGGCTACACAGGGGTCAGGGACCCACTTGAGGAGGTGGTCTGTCCATTCTCAGAGTTCAAACACCATGCTGGGAGAACCACTGCTCTCTTCAGGGCTCAGTTGGAAAGGCAGAAATCACCCATCTTTTGCATTGATCATGATGGGAGCTGTAGACCGGAGTTGTTCCTATTTGGCCATCTTGGAACCATGAATCTGATATTCTAAAACTTACCATCACTCAATTACTGTTAGTAGGGAAAGTACTTTAGCAGGTTTTTTGTTTTTTGTTTTTTTTTAAAAATAACTGTGCAGTAGTAAATATATAAAACATAACATCTTACTTAAGGATTAGAACCTATAGACAGCCCTAAGGCCAGAGGTACTATTTGGCCAGTTCACATAAATTAGGTACTATCAAGGAATTACTATTAATTTGGTTACAATGGTACTGTGGTTATGCTCGGAAAAAGACACAAGTCCTTTTCTTTGAAAGATAAACAATGAAATATTTATGGGTGAAATAGTGTCTGGGATTTGTTTTAAAATATATCACCAAAAAAAGTGTGAGGAATAAATAAATTATGAAACTGATGGTTTGTTGATGGATCCAAGGGGTTCCCTGTACTATTCATTCCTTTACCTTAAAAATAAAAACACTCAAACGAAATTAGAAAAAAAAGAAAAGAAAAAGAAAAAGAAAAAGAAAAAAGATAATATACATTAAAAATCCCTAATGTCACCAGGACATAGCTGGGAGCCTATGGCCCAGGTTAGAAGTGTAAGGCTTTCCGTGGCCACAATATGCAAAGCTAATTTGCCTCCAACTCTGGGCTAAGTTATATCGTTGTTGTTGTTCCAGTTCCTGAAAGGGACAAAAGAACACCACTTACAAATAAAGTTGGGAATATGGGGGAAGGATTCAGAGGCTAAATAAGTAAAAAATGTTGAGATATGTATCAATTAGTTTGGGGACATGCCACTTGATACTCACTGTGACTCATCAAGAACAGGGATTCTCAAATTTGAGTATATACCTACAATGCATGTTTTTCCTTTTTCATGTTTTATTGTGTTGAAATACATATAACATAAAAGTACCCACAACTGTTTATAAGTGTGCAGTTCAGTGGTATTAAATATATTCATAATGTTGCATAATCACCACTATCTGTCTCCATAACGCTTTTCATCTTGTAAAACTGAAACTCTGTACCTATTAAACAATAACTCCCCATTTCTCCCTCTCCCCAGTCCCTAGCAACCACCTTTCTACTGTCTGTCTCTATGATTCTAACTATTCTAAGTACCTCAGATAATGACTTATTTCACTTGGCAAATGTCTCAAGGTTCATCCATATTGTAACCATGTGTCACTGCCTTCCTTTTTAAGGCTCAATAATATTCATTCTAAGTACATGCCACATTTTGCTTACCCATTCATCCAGTAATGAATAACTGTGTTACTTCCAGGTTTTAGCTTTTGTGAATAATGCTGCTATGAACATGGGTACACAAATATCTCTTTGAGACCTTCTTTCATTTGTCTGGGTATATACACAGAAATGGAATTGCTGGACCACATGGTAAGTCTATCTTCAATTTTTTGAGGGATCATTAAACTGTTTTCCATAGTGGCTATACCATTTTACATTCCCAACAGTCCAAAAGAGTTCCAATTTCACCACATCCTTACCAACACTTGTTATTTTCTGTTTTTGATAGTAGCCATTCTAAAGGGTATGAGGTGGTATGTTTTTAAAACTGATTTTTGAATGGATTCAGTGGCTCATACCTGTAATCTCAACATTTTGGGGGTCCAAGGCAGGAGGACCGCTTGAGCCAAGGTGTTTGAGACCAGCATGGGCAACAAAGTGAGATCTTATGTCTAAAAACATTAAAATAAAATTAGCCAGGCATGGTAGTACACAGCTGAAGTCCCAGCTACTCAGGAGGTTGAGGTGGGAGAAGTGCTAGAGCCTGGGAGGTCAAAGCTGCAGTGAACCATGATCACACCACTGTACTCCAGCCTGAGCAACAAAGTGAGACCCTGTCTCAAATACTATTACTACTACTACTACTAACAAAAGAACAAAAACCCTGATTTTTCAGGCCCCACTCCCAAAGCAAAGGATCCTGAAACGTTTTTTGTTTCCTTTCTTTAAAACGAAAAACCCAAACAGGTGATTCTGATACAATATAACTAAAAACAGGCTTTAAAAACCGACGTCAGCATCCCAAGGAGTATCAAGGTGACTAAAGCTCCCCAGAACATACTTTTCTAAAAAACACTGCACTATAATCTAAACTGACAGAGATGGAAGAAAACATATAGTTGAGGAAAAAATAGGACAGAAGATTTCCTCTAAATAAGGATTAATGACTAATAATTAAAACTTAAGGATGCATTGAAGGTTCACAATTAACAGACTACCAAAAATACTCTAAATGGACAACAAGGAAAAAAAAACACCAAACACATTTTATTCATTTTGAGATAATGCATGACTGCCTTAAGATAAACAAATAAGATCCTGTATTTTAAGTTCCTTAAAAACAGACTGTGTTCAACACATGTATCACCCATAGTGCTCTGCACCATTAAATGCTTAATATCAGAAAGTATGATACAGTGGGAAGACTTCAAGCTATCAAAGGACTTAGGGCAGAGGTGTCCAATCTTTTGGCTTCCCTGGGCCACACTGGAAGAAGAATTATTATCTTGGGCCACCCATAAAATACACTAATGATAGCCTGATGAGCTTAAAGAAAAAACTGCAAAAAAAAAAAATCTCATCGTGTTTTAAGAAAGTTTTTGAATTTGTGTTGGACCGCATTCAAAGCTGTCCTGGGCCGCAAATTAGACCAGCTTGACTTAGGGCTTCATCTCACTGCTTTCATTTAACAGGTGTGGTCCCTTAATGTCCCTACAAGTCACTTAATGTCCCTACCTCTTGTTACTGATGTGTGAAATCACAATATTAAGTCATCTTCTATGTAACAGTTCTCACTGCAGGAGACTACACTGGTTAAAAATCCACTTGTGTGTATATGCCCAAAATAAAGAAAACTGAATAATTTGTTAGAAGTTCAGATTCCTGGGGCCCAATTCCAGAGATGCTCTTTCATTAGCCCTCAGAGCTGGGGAAGCCCTGCAGGACCTCTTAATTCTGGGTTTGAGAATCACAGCAGGGGTTACACTGAACAATTTCTAAGGTTTATACTGGCTTTGAAATTCCTCTAATCTATGAATATTTGTGAGGGAAAATGAAACAGAGAGAGAAAAAGGCAAATTTTCATCATCTCCTAATCCCCAGAAAAAGCTATTTTTACATTAGGTAAATTTAACACACAAGATTTTGATTTTCTACTTTGTTGCTGAAATGACAAATAAAGCTTACCAAAACATAAAATCCTTCTACAGCTTTCAAGTTTCTAAAATGATAAGAAAACAGTTTACAAAAACAAGCCACCTGACTTCTGAAAAGATCAGTAACACTGAATAATCTCTAAGAAAAAAAAAAAAAAAAAACGACAAATGACTAATATAAAAAATGAAATAGGGGGTCATCACTACTCATCCAACAGACATTAAAACGGTAATAAAAGTATATTATGATAAGCACAGAATAACTATATGGCCATAAATTGACAACTTACATAAAATGGGCAAAAACACAAACTACCAAAACTGACTAAAGAAGAAACAGAAAATCTATATAGATCTATAATAAGCAAAAAGTTAAATTGAAAAACCTCCCCCAAAAACACCAGGTCCAGATAAGTTTACTGATAAATTCTACCGAACATTTAGGAAAGAAATTATATCAATCTCTCTCATCACTCCCAGAAAACAGAAGCAGAGATAACACTTCCTAACTCATTCTATGAGGTCAGCATCACCCTAATCCTAAAGCAGAAAAAGATATTATAAGGAAAATGACAGATGAATAGCTCTCATGAACATACATGTAAAAATTCTCAACAAAATGTTATTATAGCAAGCTGAATCCAACATATAAAAATTATATGCCAAGACCAAGTGGGATTTGTTCAGCATTTTTAATTAATTTAATCCACTGCATCGACTAAAGAAGAAAAATCATATGAGCATATCAATAGATGTTGAAAATCTAACCCTCTTTCACAATAAAACTCTCAGCAAACTAAGAATAGAGAATTTCTTCAACTTGATAAAGAACTTTTACAGAAAACCTACAGTTAATATCACAATTGTAAGAAACTAGATGCTTTCCTACTAAGATCAGGAACAAGGCAAGGATGTTCCTTCTCACCACTTCTATTCAACATCATCCTGGAAGTCCTGGCTAATGCAATAAGACAAGAAAAGGAAATAAAAAGTATACAGATTAGGAAGAAATGAAACTGTCTTTGCTTACAGATGACAAGACTGTCTATGTAGAAAATTCCAAAGAATTGACTAAAAAAATTCCTGTAACTAATTAGAGAGTACAGTAAGGCTGCAGCACATAAAGTTAACATACAAGTCAATTGCTTTCCTACAGACCAAAAATGAACACTCGGTATTTGAAATTAAGGAACAATACCATTTACATTAGAACAACAACAAAAAATGACACTTAAGTATCAATCTAACAAAAGATGCAGAGGATCTATATGAGGAAAATCAAAAAAGTCTGATGAAAGAAATTAAAAAATGCAGAGATACTCCATTTCATGGATAGGAAGACATTATTATGTCAATTCTTCTCAAATGTGATATAGATTCAACAATGTCTCAATAAAAAATCCCAGTAAGTTATTTTGTTACAATGATGAATTGTTCATATAGAAAGACAAGAGACCCAAAGAGCCAATACGAGAACAAAGAAGAAAAAAGGCAGAGGACTTAGGTTTAGAGCAACTGGTGCTAAACAAAAAAAAAAAAAAAAAAAAAAAAAAGGCAGAGGACTGACACTACTTTACTTCAAGACTTACTCTGAAGCTATTATAAACAGCAAGAATTTAAGAAAAGAGTGGACAAGTAGATCAATGGAACAGAAGAGAGAGCCCAGATACAGATCCACACAAATATAGTTTTTGACAAAAGATCTCTGACAAAGGAGCAAAGGCAATTCAATGGTGGGGGGAGCAGGGAGTCTTTTCAACAATGAGTGCTAGAACGGTGACATCCCATATGAAAAAAATGAATCTAGATATAGACCTTACACCCTTCACAAAAATTAATTCAAAATGGATCACAGATCTACATATAAAATGCAGTCTACAAAACTTGTAGAAAATAACACTGGAGAAAATCTCAGGGACCTTGAGTTTGATGACAGGCTTTTAGAAATAATACTGAACACATAATTCATGAAAGCAAAAAAATTGTTAAGCTGGACTTCATTAAAATTAAGAACTTTCACTCTATGAAAGACACTGTTAGGGAATGAAAAGACAAGGCACAGAGAGGAAGAAAATATGCAAAATTCGTATCTCTATAGGACATGTATCTAAAATATACAAAGAACACTTAAAACTCAACAATAAAACAATCCAATAAAGAAATGGGCAAAAGGTCTGAATAGACACTACACTAAAGAAGATATATAAATAACGTCAATCAAATGAAAAGGTGATCAACATCCTATATCATCAGGGAACAGCAAACGACAACAGTGACATAACACCTCGCACCTAGTAAAATGGGTAAAATCCAAAAACTGACAAAAACCAAATGATGATAAGGATGCAGGGCAACAGAAACTCTCATTCACTGTCAGTGGGAATGCAAAATGGTAAGGCCACTTTGGAAGGCAGTTTGGCAATTTCTTATAAAACTAAACATGTTTACAGCAATTGTGCTCCTAAGTATATACCCAATTGAGCTGAAAACTCACAGCCACACAAAAACCTACACACAAATGTTTAGAGCAGTTTTATTTATAGCTGTGAAACTAGAGGCAATCAAGATGTCTTTTAATAAGTGAATGGATAAACTGTGATATAGCCATATAATAAAACATTGTTCAATGATAAAAAGAAATGAGCTATCAAGCAACAAAAAGACATGAGAGAACCCGAAAAGGTTATGTGTTATATAATTCCAACTATATGACATTCTGGGAAAGGCAAAACTAAAGAGACAACAAAAAGATCAGTGGTTGCCTGGGATTTGGAAGAATGTACCAGTGAAGTTCCGGGAGTTTTTAGAGTGATGAAACTATTCTGTAGGATACTGTAATCACGGATCCATAATGTTATGCATTTTTCCAAATCCGTAAAACTGTGCAATACAAAGAGCAAACTGTAACTATGAAGTTTAATTAATAACAACATTAGCTGTAACAAATGACTAATACAAGATATTAATAGCAGCAGAAAGTATGTAGGGATAGCATATGAAAATTTTGTTATTGGCTTTTCTGTAAATCTAAAATCATTCTTTAAAATATGGTTTGTTTTTTAAAAAGCCTAAAATCTTATTTTTCCTTGAGATGCAAATTCATATTTCACCAATTCAAATTACTAGTTTACTAATTATCTGGGTCTTAAACTTCTCGATAATTAAGGTAGAAACAAATAAAAACCTTCAGTACTGGCCCTCTTACAGATCCCTACTGACTACGGAAGGATATAAAACTAATTCCTTGTAATAATTTACAGCTTCCAAAGACTATTAAAATTATTTGATTACAACGGAAAAATGCTTACTCTATGACAGTCAGTGAAAAAAGCGAAAGCCACAAACACATACATGCATACACAGAGTATAATCCTTTTTTTAAAAAAAGGGAAGAAAATACAACATTTATCTGGGTTAATTATCTTTGGGAGACAGAATTATTAATTTTTTTCTGCAATTAACATTTTACTTTTCATTATAATCAGAGCATGAAAATCAGCTTCTCAAAAAAAAAGCTTATTTTCTTAGTTTCTATCAGAGAAACAGGAGACTCTGGTTTTCTTTTTGAGATGAGTCTCGTGTCACCTAGGCTGGAGTGCAATGGCATGATCTCAGCTCACTGAAACCTCCACCTCCCAGGTTCAAGCAATGCTTCTGCCTCAGCCTCCCAAGTAGCTGGGATTACAGGTGTTCACCACCACACTAGGCTAATTTTTGTATTTTTAGTAGAGACGGGGTTTCACCATCTTGGCCAGGATGGTCTTGAACTCCTGACCTTGTGACCCACCCACCTCGGCCTCCCAAAGTGCTGGGATTTCAGGCGTGAGCCACCGTGCCCCGCTGAAACAGGAGTTTTTTTTTTTTTTTTTTTTTTTTTTTTTTGAGACGGAGTCTCGCTGTGTCTCCCAGACTGGAGAGCAGTGGTGCAATCTCAGCTCACTGCAAGCTACACCTCCCTGGTTCACGCCATTCTCCTGCCTCAGCCTCCCAAGTAGCTGGGACTACAGGCGCCCCAAACCACGCCCAGGTAATTTTTTGTATTTTTAGTAGAAACAGGGTTTCACCGTGTTAGCCAGGATGGTCTCGATCTCCTGACCTCGTGATCCACCTGCCTCGGCCTCCCAAAATGCTGGGATTACAGGCGTGAGCCACCACGCCCGGCCGAAACAGGAGATTCTTAAGCCAGTAATGAGAAAACTTTTTCAAACAAAGTTTAATTTTGCAGGCGGTGGAGGGGCAGGGAGGCTTTACTTAACTCCATGGAGGGAGGATTGTGTATTTACTCCAACTTTATTTTCTTAATAACAACGTTAGTGAGAAAACAATTCTTTTAATACTAAATGATCTTATTTAAAAAGCAACATCATCATCATACAGGCTGCCTTTTCATTCTCTCATCCTTTACGTCACTTGTTACCTACTTTAGCCTCCTCTAAAACCGTGAAAGGTACAGTAACCTTTTTTTGTTAACATATAGAGAAAATAAAGCCCACTTGACTGAGGTCCTATGTAGCCCAATTTCACTGAAAGCAAATCTTATTTTTTTGTCAGGCACAGTGCTTAGTTGGAAGCTTAGAAATCAATAACTGCCACACACCCTTTCCCAATTTGGGCCTCTCTTTATTCAAACTGTGGAATTTTCAAAGATAGGTTGGACTTGCAGCAAACCAGTATACCCACAGGCACTAAAATGGGTTCTCTAGCTCTACTCAGTTAATCCCTAAAACCCAAAGGTCCTGGATGATCCTCCTATTCTGTGTTCTTCTAGTGTATGTGTGCACACACGCATGCATGTGTTTGAAGGGAAGCACTTAACGAACAGCTTGTATTGTTGCCTTGGTGGTTCTCCCTCCAAAGTCTTTGATTTATAAAACTCAAAAGGCTCTTTTCAAAGTTGAATCTTAGGCTTTCCCAAAAGCTAAAATTCACTACCTTTCAATAGAGCTTTTCACTACTCTAGGCAATACGGTAAAATATGAAGTGCGTGCTTGTATTACTCTCATGGTTCCCTTTTCTTCAAGTTTCTCCCTTTGTCTAGCACCTCTTCTCTGACCCATTCATAGTGCTCTTCCATTCATTAATCCTCTGCCAGGCCAAATGAGAAGAGCGCATCATCACAGTTATCTACATCTACCTTTTCTATCAGCAGGCAACCTGCCTCTACCCTGCAATTTATCCACTGGAAAAAAAAGAATCCATTATTGATTCTATTACCAACCCCCTCTGAACGGTAATTAATTTCTATGTCTAAAGTGTAGAAATATTTGTAACTTGTAATGATGAACCATGACTGAGAAGCAGTATAAAATAGTTAAACAGAAACACTCTGGAGCCAGATGGCATGGATTGGAATTCTGACTCTTCTACTTTCTAGCTGCATCACCCTGGGCTCTTTAATGTTAGGTTTAAAACGGCAGAAATATATTAGCTGTCTAAGAAGGCTCCTTTGAGCAATAATTGGCTTAGCATTCAAAAAATGTATGCAAACCGTAACAGGATGTAAATACAGAAGTCAGTAAATGTTATTTTACTATCTTTTACCCATAACTGTGGAAGGAAAGGTTTAGACTTCTTTAAAATGTTCAAGAAATAAACATATGAGAAAATATTTTTATAGGTAGACAGTCCATGGAATTATGTTACTGGGTAAAATGGGAAGGCAAATTTCCTTTAGTCCTTTAAGGTAGGGGAAACAAGATGCTGTAAGGTACTCTCAGGGGAGTGTGGCATTCTTGGAGAATCATTTATGGAGATGTTAGTTGCTAGGTGAATATGCTGAAGGCCTATCTTTGGTAACTCCTCCTAACACAATCAGTTCTGCTGAGTTACCTCAGAGTATCTTCTGTGGGAGGCCCCATAGGAGGGTTCAAAATGCTTGAAGGCCAAGGACCATGCACCCTTTATGACCAATCCTGCTTTTATATTTTGTAATTACACCATGCCTAAAATGTGTACCACTGTACATCAAAGTTACCTTATTATAGTGCCTTTATTCTCTCCCTGATTTCTTTAACCGTGGTCTTTAATGTATTGGATTGTAGTTTACTCTAAGTCATTGCAAATCCCGTTTTCTTTTTTTTTTTGAAAAGTGGACATAAATAAATGCACATAGCCTGAAGGGGCGTTCTCCTTTAAACTCAGGCTTCTCTTTATCTCAGACTATCCAGTTATTACTTTGCTTTTCACACAATGTTTGGCATTACCTTCTTTTTTCCCCTGTAGAGACAAGGTCTCACTATGTTGTCCAAGCCAGTCTCCAACTTCTGGGCTCAAGCGATTCTCCCACGCTGGCCTCCCAAAGTGCTGGGATTACAGGTGTGAGCCACTGTGCCTGGCCTCCTTTCATATCTATTATCTTCTGGGTTTGGAGGCTTCTCCTCCTTCCTGGATTAGTACCTACCCAGACACAACTCTACCATTTCAGCCCCAGTGTCCACACCCACAGCTTTGCCCAAGAATAGGACATGGTTGCAGCTAGTGCACAATCTGAGGAGAGAGGAATATCCTTAGAGCTAGCTGACCTGAATGTGGGTTGCCCTCAGGGGCTGGCCTTGCTCCCTGTCCCTGTCTAATCACCTGAAATTCAGATCCAGCTTCATCTGTAATGTGTTCTCCACAAATCTGACACAATCTGCTTCTGTACCCATGGCATTGTTTTACCAGTCCTTATTTAGTTGAATGTGTGATGTCATCTCACGGAATTTATGCCTAATTTCTTAATACACATCCAATAGTTTTTTTTTTTTTTTTTACAAGAAAACGATGTTCCTGGAATACATCCTTTCTACCAAGAAGTCTTATTGTATAAACAAAACAATGCTCTTCATTTGTTCTGAATCTTTCCCAACTCTTTCCAATCAAAGTATGTTTGCCCTGAAAGAACAGCTCAATTACCATTTTTTGCATAATGCAGAGAATATCAAAAGATATTTCCAAGGATAACGAGACTGAAGTTGGATGTTAGGCCAGCATCTATTTTAACCATGCTGAAAAACCTAGTGGTATACACAGGTCCACTTTGTGTTGGTAAGTGCAACTTTTTCTCTTTTCCAATGTAGACTTGACAATAGTCAGCTTTATCAGTCTGAGACGGAGTCAGCTTCAAGTGTACAGAAGTGTACAGCAGTGTCCACAAACAGGCATTTGCCAGGGCTTAAAATCTTGGAAGCAGACACAAACAGTACATTTCAAATTCCTTTGAGTGCATTCCTCTCCCTGCCTGACAGATGATAAGAAGTTATTACTCCACCTATCCTTTCTCCTGAACTCTTCTTTCAGTCAAGACAGTATACTGTTTTGTGTTTGTAAGACTAAGGGAATGAGATGAGGGAAGTAAACTTTCATTTCAAAATAAGAAATGAGAGTCCTGCTACCAAGAACTATTTAACTGAGTTCAAAACTGGATACAAATTAACTTCAGAATATTTAAGAAACAATGTCAGGCCGGTGTGGTGGCTCACGCCTGTAATTGCAACACTTTGGGAGGCCAAGGTGGGCGAATCATGAGGTCAGGAGTCCAAGACGAGCCTGGCCAACATGGTGAAACCCTGTCTTTACTAAAAATACAAAAATCAGCCGGGCGTGGTGGCACGCACCCATAATCCCAGCTACTCGGGAGGCTGAGGCAGGGAAACTGCTTAAACCTAGGGTGGGGGTCGGGGAATGGTGGAGGTTGTGGTGAGCAGAGATGGTGCCACTGCACTCCAGCCTGGGCAACAGAGGAAGACGCCCTCATGGAAGGGGGCAGTTTGGGGGTGGGAAGAATGTTGAATTCCTTCATGTTCTACAATTCTGAGATATTTAGTATCAACTGTAAAATGTTAACATATTAAATAAAACCGGTAATGGATCAAATAAAGATACTATTGAAATGTAAACAAAGTTGTTTCCTTAAAAAGTTTGGGTACTGAATTTAATAAAATTATTGAACTCCAAGAGGAATGAAAGTTGTAACATTTGGGTTGAAGTACTCAAATTAAATGTGATTTAATAAAAGTAAAACGGAGGTAGCATTTTTTTTCTGCCATGTGGCACACAATTGAATAGTTTTACTATCTTAGGTCATCAAAGACTATGTGCCTTCAAGATGCTTCCCACCTGGTAAGGACAGCTCGATGTGTTATGATTCAGTAAGTTCTGCATAAAGCTGATAAGGGTGACTATGGAGAACTGCTACTGAAAGGGATTAGAAGGAACAAGAATGTTTATCTCACTTTCATAACAGATTGGAGTCCACTCCCAACTCCTTCTTGGCACTTTTTGGCCTAAATTAACAGTCGGTGAATAACAGAACTCACCTTTTAATTTCTAACAGAGCAGGTTGCTCAATTTCACTGTATGCATTAATAATTTTAGCCTTATATGTGATTCTGTGTACAATTTTTAGTTCAACAAATACTGATGGCTTGAAAATGCCATCAAGTATATGCTTTTAATTTCATTAATTCTTTCACTCATTTATTTATTCAGCAAATATTTAACTGCACATCTAACCACATGCTGTAAGTACTATACTAGGCAGTGAAATTCAAAGAATAAAAAAGTCCCTTCTCTCAGTAAACTTCACCCAACAGAGGGCAAACAATCACAACTGAAGGTGAGTCAGTGCCACAATGAAAGTATGCACTGGACACAGGAGAGGTGGGGCAAACAGTGCCAAGAACAACGCTGAGAGAAGTCAGGAAAAGGCTCCTAAAGGTAATCCTGGAGGCAAGCTGTATTTTAACAAGTGAAGAAGTAAAAGGCTATGTGAAGACATAACAAAATAAGGCATAACTCAAAGAACTACAAACACCTCATTACTAATGTAGCTTAAAGCATGATGGGTTAAAGAGATGAGGAAGGAAAAGTGTATTGAGACTACACTCTGGGACTGTACTAGCTAATAAAAATACTAAAGTACCATGAGATGGAGCCCCTGCTCCCGAGGAGCTTACAGTGTGGAGGAGGAAAAAGACCCTCAAACAGTTCATTTCAATAAGGTTGGTGTCACAGTGGAAGAACATATAGGGAAACATGGCTGGACAGGCACAAAGGAGTGCCTTACACATCACACAAAGAAGTTAAATTTTATCCTACCGTCAACAGTCACTGAAAATTTTGAAATGGATAGTAATTACAATAGTGGCAGTGGATGATGGTTTGGAAGGTATAAAGACTAGGGCAATAAGGAGGCTTCTGCCAAAGCCCAGGCAAGTATTTGATGAACCTGAACAAGGCTACCCTACTGTGGCAATTTTACAATGTTTTTTTCTAGCCAAGTGAATGGGAATTCTCTCTAATCTATCATTAAAAGAAGTTTTAAAAGGAAAAATTCAGAGTGAAATTTTCTGAAACTCCTTAAAGGCATAGCAAAAAGTTACACTAAAAAATTTTTTTTGGCGGGGCGCGGTGGCTCACGCCTGTAATCCCAGCACTTTGGGAGGCCGAGGCGGGTGGATCACAAGGTCAGGAGATCGAGACCATGGTGAAACCCCGTCTCTACTAAAAATACGAAAAATTAGCAGGGCGCGGTGGCGGGCGCCTGTAGTCCCAGCTACTCGGGAGGCTGAGGCAGGAGAATGGCCTGAACCCGGGAGGCGGAGCTTGCAGTGAGCCGAGATTGCGCCACTTCAGCCTGGGTGACAGAGCGAGACTCCCTCTCAAAAAAAAAAAAAAAAATTAACTTTCCTTGAAAAAACTCAGTAACACCATGAGTTTAAAATTTAGTACAGATAATCTTAAGTCCAATAAGCAAATTGTGAAATATCAAATTGATGGAAAATTGTACATGCATTTTTAATGAGATATCATATACAAAAATCTGAGAAACTTAAAATATGACTAGAAACGCAGAACACTGTGTGTGCAGCAAGATACTGTATAGTATGCAGTATATACTGACAAGCTAAAAGAAAAAATGAAAGGTAATTTTCTATTATTTGTATTGTTTTTTACAATAATAGAATAAAATGAAATGAAAAAAACCAACACAAGATTTATTGTAGTCAGTGGGCCTGACCCACATGAATTACACTCGATTTTTAGTTCTTGGTTTCCTAAAATGGTTTTTACAAACGATCTTCCTGTCTAACTCCAATATTATCAAAATACAAAATAATTAATACTTTGGCTTAAGAGAGATACTTAAAATTCCTACTATGAATAGTTATCTCCTTCCTGACTGATAGAGGTAAAGGCAAATTCAAAAAGCTAACGGGACTCAAAGTCAAAGAACACAGGAGAAAAAAAATAAATAATTTTTGCATGTGTGTTTCTCTAGACTATTTCAGAGAAAAGAAATCTGTGGAAAACGGCTGTACCACCAAAAGACTTTTTAAAGCCATTTTAAAACAATTCAGTCAACAAACACATCATTTATTGAGCATCTATAAGCCAAGCACTTTACTCTGAAGACACAACAGAAAATAAAATATGTAGTTCCTGCCCTCAAGGAGCTCACAGTCTAAAGGGAGAGAAAGAATGGTTACAACTAATTGCAATAAAGTATGGTGAGTCCTCTACCAGAAGTATGTAAAAGATACTATGATAAGCAAAGAAGACATGTAGAGTGAGAAAAGTCAAGGTGGCTTTCATAAGGGAGTTAAGTCTTTAATGACCTATAAGAAGGGAAAGAAGACTTCAATAGCATATGCAAGGAAATGTTAAATATGAAAGAAGGTGAATGTGGATAATTTTCGTAGTCCCTATGGTACACAGAGTGAAGGGAAAAGCAAAAATAAATGAGATTAAAGGAGAAAGCAGGGAACAAATTACAAGGGACCTAATATTCATACTAGAGAATATGACTATTATTGAATTCTATCAAATCTAAACTGCCAAGACACAACATTACTATATGCACCATAAGAAACAAAAAAGCTTTATGTTTGAGTCTTAATATTAGAATAGAATACTACAGAATAAAGCTACATTACCAAAGGGCTATGTCCTCAGTGTAAGATTAAAGAAATAAATTAGCCATGCAGAAAGGGAAAGCAAGGAATTTTGTATTTCTCAACTTGCCCTTAGGTAGAAAGGTGAAGCAAAAAATTCTTCCCTGAGAACTGAACCTTGAGCAGATCTGTGGCCTAAATTAAAGCTAACACTGTGGTTCAAAAACAAACAAACAAAACAAACGAGCAAAAACTTTAACGTGGTCTCCGGTTGGTAGTATCCCCAAATGCCTGGCAGAAACAAATGAAAATTCTCTTTAGAAGAACAAGACTTCAATCCTGAACAATAGCAATTTAAGATGCAATTTCACTGCAAAGATGAAAACAGTGCATCTTAGAATCAATGAAAAACACTCTATCTCATAGTCAGTCTTAAAGCTGGTCATGTTTCAGAATTACATGGGGAACTCTTTAAAAATACAAATCACCAGACTTCACACCCAGAGATTCTCATACAGGTAGGTTGTCAGACAGGTGGGTACTTCAGGTAGGCGGGATGTTGAGCCTTGGAATCTCTATTTTAATAAGCTAGCCAACATTTCTTTTTTACACACCTGACAAGATAACAAGACACTAGCAACTGTCTGCGGAATCAGCTGAAAAATCCTACTCTAGAAGTTCTTTGTGGAGAGAAGCTAGATTAGAAGAGCACAGGGACAGGAGATACAGGAGAGTAAATGTAACAGGAGACTGTTAAAAGTCTTCACGCTAGAAGTGGTGATCATTTAAATACTAACAGTGGGAGAAAAGAGTATTAAGGAGGCAAAACTACACAGAATTATTTAATAAAAACTATATGAAAGTAAAGGCATTAGATCTAATTCTGAACAATTCCAGAAGACTAACCCTACTCCTGGGCATTAGAGCCACTGGGCCTTTAAAAGTAAATCTCGGGTGGGCGCAGTGGCTCACACCTGTAATCCCAGCACTTTGGGAGGCCGAGGTAGGCGGATCAACTGAGGTCAGGAGTTTGAGACCAGCCTGGCCAACATGGCAAAACCCCATCTCTACTAAAAATACAAAAATTAGCTGGGTGTGGTGGCACGCGCTTGTAATCCCAACTACTCAGGATGCTGAAGCAGGAGAATTGCTTAAACCCGGAAGGCAGATACTGCAGTGAGCCAAGATCACGCCACCGCACTCCAGCCTGGGTGACAGAGAGACTCTGTCTCAAAAAAGAAAAAAGAAAAAAAAAAAAGGGAAATCTCATCTGGGTATAGTAATCCACCACCTTTTAGCTGTGTAATAAAGTGTAAGTGCTATACAAAACCTATACTACATAAATATCAAATGCTCCAAATGTTACTTAAAACTCAAAATGATTTCCAAATTCAGATGTAAGCACAGAGGGATTTTATTCTTTAATGTTTAACACTTCTATTAATCAGTGTGTATGAATTTAAAAATTAGAATTTTTTTAGGCAAAAGAAAAGATTCCCACTGGTTGATAAATTTAAAGTACAAACAGAAAACAATGAATTAACAAACTTACGCTGAATATGAATGAACTGTTTTGGCTGTTTAAACTCTCCTTTGTACAAGCGATTGTAATAGTTGACGTTGCTCTCTGCCTCAGGAACAGGAATGACCATGCTCTCTTTTTTTTCTCTAAACACTTGCTGTGCTGAAATCGCTCGCTGTAAATGATGTTCCTGGAAAATGTAAAGTAGGCAACATAAGTTGTTTTGGTAATACTAATCAATGCATAATTTTATATAAAAGTTACTTTAATAATCACAAAGTGCTTTAAGAATGAATTATAAATAGTTCCTTTGCCAAAGACCTATACATACATTGCCATAATTCTCTCTTAATACTTGTGGCTCATACTGGTAACACCTCAGATTATTACAATTTTCGTAAGTAGAATTTTTTTAAAAAAAAATTAAATATATATTCAGAAACTAGAATATAAAATTTCAATTACAAAAAAATTAATGTTTGCTAAATTAATTGAGGTGTTTGTCACCACTACCAGATGAAAGAAAAATTCCAAATTACAAGAAATAAATTCATATCACAGATTTTAAGTATCTTCTGCATTTATGTACTTCAAACTTTAACAGTACAAAATTCTGAATAATTCAAAGAAAGATAAAATTACGTTCAACAAATTTTATTACTACCAGGGCAGACAATATTTTTAAATAAAGGTTAAATGAACAGTTCCTATAACATATATCTAGTTTCTAATCACTTCATTACTTTTGCAACTTACTGAAATAGCCTCCTAAATCGAATTTTCCCTCCTTCCTCCCTTGCCCCACAGTGGCCCATTCCCAATAAAGCAGTTTTACCTTTTGGAAGGTAAATCGTGTCATGTCACCCACCCCATAAAGGATTACTGATCTCCATCCTATTCAGAGTAAAGGTTAAAAAATCACTCAATGGCTGGGCGCGGTGGCTCACACCTGTAATCCCAGCACTTTGGGAGGCCAAGACGGGTGGATCACGAGGTCAGGAGATCGAGACCATCGTGGCTAACACAGTGAAACCCTGTCTCTAGTAAAAATACAAAAAAATTAGCCGGGTGTAGTGGCGGGCGCCTGTAGTCCCAGCTACTCGGGAGGCTGAGGCAGAAGAACGCCGTGAATCCAGAAGGCGGAACTTGCAGAGAGCCGAGATCACGCCACTGGACTCCAGTATGGGTAACTGAGCGAGACTCCGTCTCAAAAAAAAAAAAAAAAATTCACTCAGTGACCTACGAGACTCTGCATCTCTCTTATCTCATTTCCGACCTCTCTCCTCTACAATCTTTAATTCTGGCCACACTGATGTTGCTGTTTCTATATATCCAAATGATCTGCTTTCAAAATTGTTTCCAGTCTTATCTCAGCAGAGAGGCCTTCCGTGACTTTTTTTTTTAATCTAAAAGAGTACTCCTCCTCTAGCACTCCTTCCCTGTTTTACTTTCCTTCATACCTTTCCTGTTTTACTTTCCTCCACACCACTATGCAACATCTAACAGAGTAAAGATCTCATTTGTTTACTGCCCATCTCCCTCTAGCATAAAGTAAGTTCCAAGAAGGCAATGATTTTTGCTTGTTTTGTTAATTTCTTATCCCTAATGTCTAGTACAATGGCCAAAATATAGAAGCTGCTTAATATACATTAACTGAATGACTAAATGAAATCTTTACTGGATTCCTACTACATGTCAGGCTATGCAAAATACACATAAAGAAACTGAGGCATAAGGATATTTCACAGGTTGCTGAAGGTCAAACAGCTCTAAGTAACAAAATAGAAATACAATCCAGGATATACATATATATGCAAAGCCAAATTCTTAATCCTAAGATATTACACCATTTTTTTTGGAAGTTCTATAAAGTCCAAGAAATTAGAAGTTCTTAATTTCATTCAAGCCTTTAGGGTATGTGAAATGTTATTATACAAAAGGAATTAGTGCAGTGATCCAAAAAGAAAAGTTTCATTCAGCAAGACATAAATAAAATTAAACTGAAGGTCCATTCTATGCAAAATACACAGATTAGTTTGATTATAACCAGTACTTTAAAAGGAAGGTAAGATGATAGACGGAGATAGATATCAAATAATAAGAAAAGAATTACATTAATTTCATGATCTTCTGCCAGTAATTACTATTAAAGAAAGCAGAGAGACAGAGATATAAAAACAAATGGGAAAGAAAAGAAATACAGTATGAGGAAGTGGGCCAACAAGTTTTTATGCCACAGACAAGTGAACAGTAAGCCAGGGCAGCTACTGGGACTCCTACAAGAAGCATCAAGTTTTGTCAGATCCAATCAAGTCATACCTGCTTTTCCCCAAATAATCATTCATACTACATCACAGTCAGTATCTCTTTGGCATTTTGTCAGACTAAATTAAATCAAGAAAGCATAAGCATATTTAAGAAAAATGTCATGAAATTTAGCTAAGGAACAGAAGTCTAGGAATAACTAAGTAAACTTAAAAAGAAGCAGAAAATGTAGCATGAGAACGGAGACCTGCCTACTAGAAATCACAAAATACTATAAAGCCAAATTTTCCACTCCTTTTTAAGCTCACTAAGTGCCACTCTAGTGAACATACAAATAATAATGAAGCGAAACAGCCTTATTGCTGAGGCAGAGAAAGTTTCAGTGGTCTGCAGAGAAAATCAAACCAACCACAACATTCCCGTAAGCCAAAGCCTAATCCAGGGCAAGGCACTAACTCTCTTCAATTCTATGAAGGCTAAGAGAGGTGAAAAAGCTACAGGAAAAAAGTTAGAAGATGGCAGAAACTGGCTCATGAGATTGAAGGCAAAAATCCATCTCCATAACATAAAAGCGCAAGGTGAGACAGCAAGTGCTGATGGAGAAGCATCAGCAAGTGATCCAGAAGATCTAGTTAAGATCAGTGATGAAGGTGGCTACACTGAACAATAGATTTTCAATGTAGGTGAAACAGCTTTCTACTGGAAGAAGCTGCCATGCAGGACTTTTATAGCTAGAGAGGAAAAGTCAATGCCTGGTTTCAAAGCTTCAAAGAACAGACTCACTCTCTTGTTAGGGGCTAATCAGCTGGTGATGTTAATTGCAGCCAATGCTCATTTACCATTCCAAAAATCCTAAGGCCCTCAGGAATATGGTAAATCTACTCTGCCTGTGCTCTACAGGTTTACTAAATATTCTAAGCTAACTTAGATTATTTAAGTTATTTTATTACTTAATTACTAAATATTCTAAGCTAACTTCGAATATTTAAGTTATTTTTTCCCCCGAGCAGTAGCTTCCATAGCAGTAGCTCAGGGGAAAAAATACATATATTTTTAAAAATACAACTACTTAACAATGTATACGGTCACCCAAGAAGTCTGATGGCGATGAACAAGGAGATTAATGCTATTTTCATGCCTGCTAAGACAACATTCATTCTGCAGTCCATGGATAAAAAGTAATTTTGACTTCCAAGTTTGTATTTAAGAAATACATTTTGTAAGGCAATAGCTGCCATAGATAGTGATTCCTCTGATGGATCTGAGCAAAGTAAACTGAAAACCTTCTGAAAAGGATTCACTATTCTAGATGTCATTGAGAACATTCATGATTCATAGAAAGAGGTCAAAATGCCCACATTAATAGGAGTTTGAAAGGAGGGAATTCTAATCCTCATGGATGACTTTGAGGAGTTCAAGACTTCAGTAAAGGAAGTAACTGAAGATGTAGTGGAAATGGCAAGAAAACTAGAATTAGAAGTGGAGCCTGTTCAGAATATGTGACTGAATTGTAGCAAATTCATAAAACTTGAACAGATGAGGAGTTGTTTCTTATTGATGAGCAAATAAGTGGTTTCTTGAGATGGAATTTACTGCAGGTGAAGATGCTGTGAACATTGCTGAACTGACAACAAAGGATTCGAACATTATGCAAAGTTGATAAGCAGCAGCAGGGTTTGAGAATGCAATTTTGAAAAAAGTTCCACTGTGGGCAAAATGTTATCAAACAGCATCACGTGCTACAATAAATTCTTTCATGAAACAGTCAACTGATGCAGCAAACTTCACTATTGTCTTACTATAAGAAACTTCCACAGCCACCTAACCTTTAGCAAACATTACCCTGATCAGTCTAGTCATTAACATCAAGGCAAGACCCTCCAACAGTAAAAAGATTGTGAATAACTGAAAGCTCAGATGACTGTTAGCAAGCATTTTTTAGCAATGGGGCATTTTAAAATTAAGGAATGTATATATTTTAGACAGTGCTAGTGCATACGTAATAGACCACAGTATAGTATAAGCATAACTTTTATATGAACTGTGAAACCAAAATATTCATGTAACTTGCTTTGTTGTGATACTTGCTTTATTGTGGTGGCCTGGAACCAAACCTACAATATCTGTATATATCTAAACATGTTAAGTAAAACCATAGACAGAAGAAAACAAAGGGAAATATCTTTCTGCTATAAGAGCAGAGAACTTCTTCAGAAGTACGAACAATAAAGCAAAAAAAAAAAAACAAAAAAAAAACTCAATGAAATCTATTACATTAAAATTAAAAATTTTTGTTCAATAAAGGACACCATGGACAAAGTTAATAAATGTATGACAAAAGGGTATGTTATTTTAAATGTCTGAAACCTATAAATGATTACTATCTAGAACATATAAGAAACTCCTGCAAATTATCAGGAAAAGTAACCCTAACAGAATGGGTAAAAGATACAAATAGACAATTTACAGAAGAGAAAACCCAAAAGGCTAACAAGTATGTGAAGAGATGTGCAAATTCATTAATAATCAGAAAAACACAAGTTTAAAAATTTTTATGAGATCATTTATACTGATTAAGCTGGCAAAAATAAAAAACTAAAATAATGCCAAGTGTTGGCAAGGATATGAGGATACAAATTCCTGCATGCATGACTATGGAAGCACAGACTTTCTACCACTCCAGAGAGCAACGTGATTAATTCAAACTGAATCTGCATAATCTATGAACTAGCAACTCCTGTCTTTAAATATATAACCCCAAGAAAACCTCACACAGGTATGTAAGTAGGTATATTCACTGAAATGATACCTGCTGTGGAGGAAAATCTGGGGCAATGTGGGTATCTATGAATGGGAGAGTAGGGAAGTAAAATGTGGTAGATGCCCATCATGAATATTACAAAACAGTTGGTATCAACAGACCAGATGCATATACAATGTGATGCAGCTTAGAAGCACTGTTACATGTAGAAGAATGAAGCTGGATCCTCAGCTTTCACCTTATACAAAAACCAACTGACCTGAAACCATAAAAATTCTAGAACATAACATCGCAAAAACTCTTCTAGACATTGGCTTAGGCAAAGAGTTCATGACCAAGAACCCAAACGCAAATGCAACAAAGATAAATCGATGGGACCTAATTAAACTAAGAAGATTCTGCACAGCAAAAGAAATAATCAGCGGGGCACAGACAACCCCCAGAGTGGGAGAAAATATTTGCAAACTGTGCATTCAACAAAGAACTAATATTCAGAATCTACAAGGAACTCAAACAAGTCAGCAAGAAAAAAAACAATCCCATCAAAAAGTGGGCAAAGGACATGAATGGACAATTGTCAAAAGAAGATATACAAATGTCCAACAAACAATGAAAAAATGCTCAACATTACTAATTGTCAGGGAAACGCAAATCAAAAGTGCAATGAGATACCACCTTACTCTGCAAGAATGGCCGTTAATTTAAAAATTAAAAAGTAATGATGTTGGTGTAGGTGTGGTAAAAACGAACACTTTTACACTGCTGGTGGGAATGTAAACTAGTACAACCTCTACGGAAAAACAGTATGGAGATTGGTTAAAGAACTAAAATTAGATTTGATCCAGTAATCCCACTACTAGGAAAAGAAAAGAATAAGGAAAAGAGGTCATTATATGAAACTTGCACACGTTTATAGCAGTACAATTCTCAATTGCAAAAATATAAACCAGCCTAAATGTTCATCAACTAAGGAGTGAATGTGGTGTATATATACCATGGAATACTACTCAGGCATAAAAAGGAATGAAATAATCACATTCGCAGCAAACTGGATGGAGCTGAAGACCATTATTCTAAATGAAGTAACTCAGGAATGGAAAACCAAACATCACATGTTATTACTTATAAGTGGGAGCTAAGCTATGAGGACACAAAGGCGTAAGAATGATATAATGGGCCAGGTGTGGTGGCTCACAGCTGTAATCCCAGCACTTTGGGAGGCTGAGGCAGGCGGATCACCAGATCAGGAGATCGAGACAAACCTGGCTAACATGGTGAAACCCCATCTCTACTAAAATTACAAAAATTAGCCGGCAGTGTTGGTGCATGCCTGTAGTCCCAGCTACTTGGGAGGCTGAGGCAGGAGAATCGCTTGAACCCGGGAGGCAGAGGCTGCAGTGAGCCGAGATCACGCCACCGCACTCCAGCTTGGGCAACACAGCGAGACTCCATCTCAAAAAAAAAAAAAAAAAATGATATAATGGACTTTGGAGACTCAGCAGGAAGGATGAGAGGTGACTGGGGGATAAAAGACTAGACACTGGGTACAATGTACATTGCTCAGGTGATGGGTGTACCAAAATCTCAGAAATCACCACTAAAGAACTTTTCCAAGCAACCAAACACCACCGGTTTCCCCAAAGCTATTGAAATAAAAAAAAAATTTTTTTAAAGATCCTTGTGATGTATTTTGTGAATAAGGAAAAAAAGCAGTGTTAATTCAGAAAACTCATAAGAAACAGAATCAGACATAACATGTGATTTCTACAAATTAAAAGGAAATGTACATAAAACAGTACAGATTTTGCCAGAAGAGACACATTAAACATATTAGTTGGTTGCCTGAGAGGGTAGAGAGGAGAATGGGAGTAGCAAAGAGAGAGAGAACAGAATAAATAAATGAAACCAGAGAGGGGTCTTGCAATACCCTTTCAAATTCAGGCCGTATTGGAATGCAGTGTCAGAGACAAAACAAGATTGGCCGTATGTGATTAACTGCAGAAGACGAACACACAGAGATTCATTATACTATTTTTTCTACTTTTGTGTATGTTTAATAATTCCATAATAAAAATGAAAATAGAGTGAGAGGAGGGGAGGAGAGGAAAACAGAAGGCTCTTTTAGAAACCAATGGTAACAATCTACCATAAAACTGAGGTATATGAGTAACTTGACTCTCTGCAACTTTCTTCCCAAAAAAAAAAAAAAAAAACAACTTTATACAATAATAAGATTGTGTATTAGAGAGTTTTCAAAACATATTGTTTTAAAACTGAACAAGGGTTTCGGTGTGCACTCAACACACCCCAGTAACCACAGATCAAAAACACAACTCATTAATTAGCAGAGATAAAGGCTTATGAATACTGGTAATAATTTTATAAACATAAAATGACAAGACAGAGAGGATGTGGAGAAATAGGAACATTTTTACACTGTTGGTGGGACTGTAAACTAGTTCAACCATTGTGGAAGACAGTGTGGTGATTTCTCAAGGATCTAGAACTAGAAATACCATTTGACCTAGCCATCCCATTACTGTGTATATACCCAAAGGATTATAAATCATGCTACTATAAAGACACATGCACATGTATGTTTATTGCGGCACTATTCACAGTAGCAAAGACCTGGAACCAACCCAAATGTCCATCAATGATAGACTGGATTAAGAAAATGTGGCACATATACACCATAGAATACTATGCAGCCATAAAAAAGGATGAGTTCATGTCCTCTGCAAGGACATGGATGAAGCTGGAAACCATCATTCTGAGCAAACTCACAAGGACAAAAAACCAAACACGGCATGTTCTCACTCATAGGTGGGAATTAAATAATGAGAACACTTGGACACAAGACGGGGAACATCACATCCTGGGGCCTGTCGTGGGGTAGGGGGAGAGACAGCATTAGGAGAAATACCCAATGTAAATGACAAGTTAATGGGTGCAGCACACCAACGTGGCACATGTATACATATGTAACAAACCTGCATGTTGTGCACATGTACCCTAGAACTTAAAGTATAATGAAAGAAAGAAAGAGAGAAAGAAAGAAAAGAAAAGAAAAGAAAAGAAAAGAAACCTAACCCGTCATTTTACCCCATGTTTTTCAAACTGCACCCACTAACAGGTCAGTCAGCAATTTTTTTAAAAGAAAAGAAAAAAAAATCAGAGAGTACTGAATGTAGAAAGTTATTTCAGTCATATATGTTTGTAAAATGTTTTTTATTGTCGATCACAGTCAAATTTTTTTAAGAAAACCCTAATATAGTCAAACTACTCATTTGTGTTTTGATAAGGTCTTATTGCCTGTAACAAAATTAAACAAATGTAGCCTCTGAGAGGTTTGTAAACTCTGAAACAGCAACATGAATTACTATTTCTCCTACCTGCCACTCTCCACACAGCCTCCTCCCTCAATAACAATCCCCTACTTCTCCTAAATAAACCCTTCTGTTCCACATTTAAAATGTCACTTCTTCAGTGAAACCTGACTACCCCCTAAGTGGAAAAAAAAATCCCTTTTATCAGTTCTCAGAAACAAACACCTTTCCAGCGTAGGCTAAGACATGGACCTTCATATCTGTTTCTGTAACCATGTGATTTCTGCCTTCTCCTTCCACTGGATTGTGGGGCAAGACATTGTGTCTGTTTTGCATACACCACTTTGTCCCCGATGCCTGGCACACCCTAAGCTCATGGAGCTTCTACATCGTACTAAAGAAAAAGGTAGGTTGCCCACCATCTATAGGATAAAGTCTCATTTTTTGAGCTTGACAAACATGTCTCATCTGAACTAGTGCAACCTATTATTCCAGGACCATATCCCTCCCAAACATCCTTGTCTAGAATTACAGCAAACTTCTTGCTATTCCCCAGTAACAGCATACTGTTTTATGCTTTTGTTTATTTATATACTGCTCCTCTCTGAATACAACTTCTACTTCCTATTCCGAGTTCACACACATCTTCTCACTCACTATGCCTAGTCTTCAAATTCATGAAAATCTCCAGCTTCTCGACCTTTCCATTTTCCTCATCAGATTCCCTTACAGCTCTCACTTCTTCACTCATGTCTAGAATACATGGTTCATATGACTCATCTTACCTCAATGCCATCAATTTCTCTGTCAATTTCATTCTACGTTTATAACGACCAAGTTGGCTCAACAAATATTTCAGGGTCCTTAAGCACCACAGAGGCTTTCTAAGTGAACATTTTTCAACCCCCAAACGAAATGAATATCCAGCCTCAAGATACAGAAGTGCACTAGAGTAAAAGAAACTAGATGGCTGAATATGCTACAATGCATGAATTAAAAATTATTTATCAGTAGGCATCATTTCTATATGCTTGGGAACACCTATTAAACACCGGATATTATCCTGTTATTGAGAACGTTGAATGAGAAACAGTCTCTGCCATTAAGAAACTTATCTAGTCAGAGAGAGAGATTGAAGTATGCAATCATGTTTGAACTTGACAAGCATGTCCAATCTCAACTAGTGAAACCACTCATCTTGGAAGGTTAGGGAAAGATGCCCAAAGAAAGTAAAATCTAAACTGTGACTTTTAGAATCAACAGGGATTTAGCAGGGCAATAGAGGAAATAAACAAATAAGCGAGGCAGAGAAAACATTATGTACAAAATGAACAAAGGTCTAGAAATAGTAAAAAATAAAAAATAAAAAGGCAAGTAGTTGAGAAAAGGGCTTCCAGTGCCAGGCAGAAATACGTTTTTCTTAATAGGGCAGAATTCCAAGTTGGAGCACCAAATACATTTTCCCATTCAAGTATTACTACAAATTTAGTTAGAATCTACTAGTAGCAAAAACGTTTGGCAGGAGCAGTGGCTTATGTCTATAATACCAACACTGTGGGAGGCAAGGCAGGAGGATCGCTTGAGCTTAGGAGATCGAGACCATCCTGGGCAACATGGTGAGACCTCGTCTCCATAAAAAAATTAAAAATTAGCTGGATGTGGTGGCTCACATCTGAGGTCCTAGTTACTTGGAAGGTTGAGACAAGAGGATCATTTGAGCACAGAAACGGGAGGCTGCAGTGAGCTGTGACTGCACCACTGCACTCCAGCCTGGGAGATATAGCAAGACCCTTTCTCTCTCAAAAAACAAACTTTTGTACCAAGACGGTGAGATTCACACACCTACAACAACAAACGACATCAAGGAACTAGGAAGCCAAGCCTGGAATCAGTAATTCCTAACGATTTAAGCCCATGTTTTCCTATACTTTTCTCACATCTCACCTTGCTGGTCACAGAAAGTGATGAAATATACAATGTCACCTTGCAGTTATGTAATGTTTTACGTTCTCAGAGAGCCTCTGCAATCGTGTGCTTATTAGGTCCTCACAATCTTGGGATGTATTGGTAGATATTTATATTGTTTTATAAATGAGACTCAAGAAACAAGTGATTTGCTCTTAGTTATGGCATCATTTTACAAGAGAATCAAATTTAAAGACTCTGATTCTAGGGTTCTTTAACTACTCCACCCTTACTAGAGAAGAGTGTTAAAGATGAAAAACCTGTCCTGGTAATGCTGATGATCTACAGATATGGGTAATAAGAAGAAACTGAGCTAAATGGCAGCATATTTATTTAAAGAGATTCTTTGGATACATACTTCACTTTCCCCAAAGTACAAAACATTTTTAGATACTATCCAATTATCAAAATATATATTTAATATATGAGGATTCAATATTATTTTGTTTTAGTGACAGGGTCTCACGCTGTCACCCAGGCTGGGGTGCAGTGGCATGATCATAGTGCATTGTAACCTCAAATTCCTAGGCTCGAGTGGTCTTCCCGCCTTAGCCAGGTGCATACCACCACACCTAGATAATTTTAAACATTTTTTAAAGATGGAGTCTCACTATATTGCCCAAGTTGGTCTTGAACTCCTGGCCTTAAGCAATTAGCCTGCCTCAGCTTCCCAAAGTGTTGGGATTACAAGCATGAGCCAGCATGATGGCCTTATTTTATTTTAATTTTATAAATGAGAACATTTTTAAACAGATCACAGATGACTCTCTTCTTGTTAACAGAGTTGGCAGATGACGGGGCTGAAGTCAGAAATGAAGGAGCCAGATCAAGACATACTCCCTCAATTTAACTTGTAGACCAAATTTAGCTCTAAAAATAAATCTCATCTTCATTTCTTTCACCAGATTATGAGACAGTCTCTCAAACAAAAACAAACAAACAAACAACAACAACAACAAGAAAATACAGTAATCTCATTTCTAGAGGACTGTGCTTCGTATAATAAACATAACTAGTTGTAAACACATAGAATCCTGGAAGTAGGTACCAGAGTTTTGGTTTTGTCTTTTTTGGGGAAAGAGTAGACAGAGGTAATATCAATTCCTTGTTACATCATTACATGCTGCATTATACTTTGGTAGGTTACTAGGCTTTTAAAAATAACTAAAACTCAAGCACAGGCACTACTTGATTTTCTTTCCTTTAAAAAGATATCCCTTTGACCCACCAACTCTATTTATGGAATTCACCCCCCCCCCCCAAAAAAGTGGGTAATAATGGCTGTATAAAAATGGTCATCATGGCACTGTTTATAAGACAAAAAGACAGAGACAGAAAGCACCTAAATGTCAATAAACAGGGAATTACTTATGTAAATCACACTATGCACCTAAGATTGAACTCTTGCTTAGGCAGCAGTAAAAAAACAACATAACTTAGATCTCTACTTAAAAAAATAACTAGGATATGAAGTAAACAAGCAGGTTATAAAATAACATGAGCAAATATAAATAAATATATATGCAGAGAAAGGAGCCTAGTGAATAGAATATACCACAAAATGCTAACTAATCAGTGACTGTTATTTTTTTCTGTGTGCCCTTTGTATTTTCCAAATCTTCTATAGTAAATCTGTATTACTTTTGTTTTTTATGTTGTAAAAATATTGCATTTTAATTGAAACATCTCTCCCATCTCTCCACCAAGATACACAAAATCATTTCTTATAGCTACTTTGACATTCTGAAAAATCTTTTTGAAACCTACTATAATTATGCTTAAGCATTTTTCTGAGTTTCTGTAAAGACATTACACACTTTCTACTTTTTATTTTCCCCTGAAAACATGAAATTACATGGTAAATAAAGCAGACTTTAAAAAAAAAAAAGTAATTCATGATTTTTAGTCATACACAATGAGCACCAGGATGCAGAGAAGAAGTATGTTGTTGCTGTTGTTGTTGTTTTTCTTTTGGGGATGAATGAACTAAGGTTCTACAGCCACACTGGTAGAAACCAACAAGAATGAAATTTTCCATCTTACCAAGTTCATGCCCCAACTTACTGGCTTTCAGGATTTATCCACTGAATTAGGATACATACAGAGCCAAAGATTATTCATTGCTATTTTAAAACTCCCAACTAAAGATAGCTGACTGAATGCCTATACTTATATACTCTACCACCTTATAATGTAAACTTATTAGTAATGGACTAAAAAACGTATAAAGCCACAATCACAAAGAGAATGAGATAAGCCATCAGCACAAGAGTACAGCAAAATTCTGGGAAACTAAAATTGAAAAGAGCAGGAGAAATGGAAGAAAAAGAAAAAAAATCTCAGAAATAAAGACTACAATTATTAGAAGCCCAATGAAAATTATATCCCAAAAACACCTATAAGTGTGCTGTATAATACTGGGCCCATCTGTCCCACAGAAAACCAGGGATGATAGGGATTTACGAACACCAGCTAGAAAGAGCTAGAATGAGAAAAGCACTTCCTTGCCTACTTGCTGAAAGCCCATCATTCTACACAGATAGAAAAGGGTGCCACTGAACTAAGAATGTTGTGAATACCTCAAATCCAAAAAAACATGAACAGAAGAAAATTTAATAAATCTATTCAATTATCTTAAAACGAGAAGACAAGATTCAGCTATACCTCTACTGATGAACAACTCTTATTCTGGGGAGGGGAGAAAAAAAAATGTTCAAGAAGAATGCTCCAAACCTAATATACTCAAAAGTAGCATTTAGGGATATGAAAATTAAAAAATCACCTGAAATATGAAAATCTCCAAAAATAAGAACATAAAAGGCAGGGGTAGGAAGACCTAGAAGAAATTTGAAGAGTTGATTAAACTCATGAATGGAAGAAAAAGAAAAAACTCAAAAATAAAGACCACAATTATTAGAAGCCCCATGAAAATTATATCCCAAAAAACCTTTAAGTGTGCTGTATAAAGCTGGTCAAATACCCAGTTGAATGAAAATTAGATAAAGAGAAATAAAATGAGTACGACAGAAGGTGGTAAGCAGAATATACAACAGGCAAAGAAGGAATGACAGTCATATAATTAGAGTTCCTAAAGAACAAAACAATGCAACAGAACTAGTATTTAAAACTATATTCCAGAAAACCTTCTAGGAACAAAAGACTATGAAGTTACATACCAATGAAGGGAGCAAGATGGAGGAAGCCCCATACCTCATTCCTACACAAACATACCAACTGCACAATATACAGTCCAAAAAGCCTTGAGAAATCCAGAAAGCAGTTCAGAAATGGTAGTACCCCAGGCAAGCTCAAAGCCAAGAACATGTGCATTGAAATGGGTTTAAAAGGCCATAACCCCTTCCCCGAAGCCAGCACACATCAACACTATTGGGAGAAAAAGCACAACGTATGGCTTCTTCCTCAGGAGAGAAAGGGATGAGTGAAACTTATGTCCAACATTCTGGCTTTTCAGGAGTCTGCCTGATGGACTGGTATACTTTGGATACCTGGGCTCCAAACAGAATTGGGCTCAGCAACATTGTGCAGCACCAGAGAACCTGCACCACAGCAGGTAGAAGACAGCACAACTTGGTATGATGAGGAGAAAGTGTCCAGTTCATGGCTTTTCCCTCTGGAAGGAAATGGAAGAGTGGAAAATGCATCCAATATTCTGACCATCTGATTTGGAATGTAGAAGGGACTAATTCTGTCTTCCTGACTTGAAGCAATGACTTAATCAACATACTATGGAAACCTGTAGACTGTAGAGAACAAAAGAACTCAGTGGCTTGCTGAAGCACCAGAGAATCTGCAGTATCACACACACAGACAAGAGGGAGCAAGAGAGTACAAACACCTGAAAAAGAAACTAGCAAACCTCTCTAATTGGGAAATTACATGTACAAGTACAACAAAGATGCATCTCCAGAATCTCTAGCTGGACTGATTTGCAAAGGTCTTCTCTTAGACAAAACCAGTTTGTAAAGACTGGAAGAGATGCCTGTTTTTTCAAAAGTCATGGCAAAAAATAAGGCACACAAAGAAGCAAGCAAACAGCCCAATAAAGCAAGAAACTAAATCAAGAAAACAACCTAAAAGAAGATCTATGAATTATCTAACAAAAAATTCAAAATAACTGTCTCAAAGAGGATCAATGTACTACAAGAGAACAATGATACACAAGTAAATAAAATCAGAAAGTCAGGCATGGTGGCTCACACCTGTGGGTGTGGGAGGCTGAGGCCAGCAGATCACTTGAGGTCAGGAGTTCGAGACCAGCCTGACCAACACAGCAAAACCCCATCTCTACTGAAAATACAAAAATATTAGACGGGCGTGGTGATGCGCGCTTGTCATCCCAGATATTTGGGAGGCTGAGGCATGAGAATCACTTGAACCCAAAAGGCAGAGGCTGCAGTGAGCTAAGATCACACCACTGCACTCCACCCTGGGTAACAGAGTGAGACTCCATCTCAATAAATAAATAAATCAGAAAAATGATTAATGTAAAATGAGAATAAACAAAGACATAGATTACTTTTTTTTTTTTTTTTTTTAAGTAAAATTTCCATTTCATTTTTCTCCAGAGAATAGTCTGTCTCAGTCTTTAAGGATTCGGCTCCTTACATGGGCTTTGGTGGGGGACGTGGGGCAGCACCCGCAGGTCTAAATCGGGGAGGGGGTGTTCGGTCCTTGCCGGCTTCACGAGATCGATTCCTGACTACTTTGCTGTAAATTGCACAACTCACACAGTAATGTAGCTTCACATACAGCTTGGGAAGCACATAGGCATCAAAGACACTCACTTCAGAAATGTCCCTGACTGCTGCGGCCTCCACTATGTTTCAAATGACGAATTTCTTAATGGCCTTGTCCTTGGGCACGCATCGGGCACAGTTAGTGCAGCGAATAGGCTGCACATGGCCGCGGCCCTTTTTGGCACGACCGTTGTTCCTTCTTTTCTTTGTCATCTTGGACGTACGGACCGAAGAGAGCAACATAGATTAGTTTTTAAAAGATCCAACAGAATTTCTAAAGTTGAAGAATATAACTTAATTGGAAACATTACTAGAGAGGTTCAACAGCAGGCTTGATCAAACAGAGCAAATTGTCAGTGCATTCAACGACAAGTCTTTTAAAATTTTTGAGTCAGAGGAATATAAAGAATGAAGAAACATGAAGAAAGTCTAAGGGACTTATGGGATACAATCAAGTGGACCAATATACACATTACAGTAGCTTAAGAAGGAGGTTAGAGAGAGAACAGACAGAGAGCTTGTTTGAAGAAATAATGGCCAAAAATTTCCCAAATCCAATTAAGAAAATGGACATCCAAATTCAGGAAGCCCACAGGACTCCAACTAGAACAGCCCAACAACACACACACACTGAGATACATTATAATAGTTATAGTCAAGTTGTCAAAAGTCAAAGACAGAGAATCTTGAAAGTAAGAGAAAAACAACTTGTCATGTACAAGGGAGAGCTCATAGATTAATCAGTGCATTTCTCAGCAGAAACGCTACAGTTCAGGAAACAGAATAATATATCCAAAGGGCTGAGAGAAAAAACTGCCAGAAAAGAATGATATATCTGACAAAATGTCCTTCAAAAATGAAAGACAAATAAAAACCTCCCAGATAAGTGAAAACTGAGGGAGTTCATTGCTACTGACCCTTCCTATAAAAATTGCTAAAGGGAGTCCTTCAAGTTGAAACAAAAGGATGCTAGACAACAAGAAACCATGCAAAAATATAAAACCTAGGAAAAGTAAATATATAGGCAAATAGAAAACCTATACTACTGTAATGGTGGTATGCAAATTATTTTAATTTCTGGTATACAACTTAAAAGACAAAAGCATTAAAAAATAAAACTATGTTAATGTATACAAAACACAAAAAATGTAACTTTGACACTATAATATTAAGTGGTGGTGAGCAAAAGGCATAGTTTTTGTGTACGAAAATAAATTGCTTTTAAGTTTTTAGACTGTTACCACTGTAAGATGTTTTATGTAATCCCCATGATAATCACAGCACAACTACCTTCAAGAAAATTAAGAAAGAAAAATAAGTCACTATAAAAAAAAATCAATGAAGCACAAAGTCAGCATGTGAGACATAGAGTAGATGAATGGAGTGAAAAACAAAAAGACTCCGAGCACATGCTATCTATAAGAGATTCACTTTAGACATAAGGACAAACATAGTGAAAAGATGGAAAAAGATATTCCACGTAAATGGTAACCAAAAGAAAGCAGAGATGTCCATACTTCTATCAGACAAAAAAGACTTTAGTCAAAAACCATCAAAAGACATAAAGACACATAAAGACAAATGAGTTAATTCACCAGTAGCATATAACAATTATAAGACTTACTTTTAACTACTTCTTATAATTAAGAAGACTGAGTCAGTAATCAAAAAACCTCTCAACAAAGAAAAGCCTAGGACTAGACGGCTTCACTGGAGAATTTTACCAAACATTTCAAGAAGGATGGACACAAATCCTTCTCAAACTCAAAGATACTTTAAGAAAACTGTAAGCCAATATCCCATACATATTCAGGCACATCAACAAATGTGAATGGATTTAACTCACCTACTAAAACAAAAAGGTTTTCAATTTGGCTTCTAACCTAAGGCTCAACTATACACTGTATAAAAAAAAACTTCCTCAAAATGAAAATAATGCAACTAAAAATGCGAGGAGGAAGAGGAAAAAATAGAATAAGCTGAATTTTTGTGAGCTTACTCAAAGACGGTTAAGAAAGGGTAAAAACAAAGGGATGGACAAAGTTTACCAGGTAAATGGAGACAATAAGAAATGCAAGCAGATCCTAATACAAGACAAGTAGAATTCAAGCTAAACAAAATTAAATATGACCATAGAAAAGATGACTTTTGGGGGGGGATGGTACGGGGTCTTGCTCTGTTGCCCAGGCTGGAATGCAGTGGCATAATGTCAGCTCGCTGAAACCTCCACCTCCCAGGTTCAGGCAATTCTCCTGCCTCAGCCTCCTGAGCAGCTGGGATTACAGGTGTGCACCACCACGCCTGACTAATTTTTATATTTTTAGTAGAGACAGGGTTTCACCATGTTGGCCACACCAGTCTCGAACTCCTCATCTCAAGTGATCCACCTGCCTCGGCTTCCCAAAGTGCTGGGATTACAGGCATGAGCCTACACGCCCAGCCAAAAAGATGACTTTTTAATGCTACCAAAAAAAAAAAAAATCACAATTCACAACAGAGATTTAGCATTTATGATTATTTTTATAGCAGGTAAAGCAGCAAACATTTTATGAAGCAAAAGCTACCAGATATGCAAGTACCAATAGATAAAAACACACTAATAACAGCAAACTTTAATACACCACTATCAGCATAAAACAAATCAAGTGAACAGCTAAGCAACTTAATAAGGTTGATCTTACACCTATATATCAGACTTTATGCCCAAATGGCCCCTTCTTCCCAAGTACCCAAGAAGCCATCATAAAAATTATTCATGTATTAGTTAAGAATAAGAAAGAATAGGGGCTGGATGCAATGGCTCACACCATAATCCCAGCAATTTCAGAAGCTGAGGAAGGAAGACTGCTTAGCCTAGGAGTTCAAGATAAGCCTGGGAAACACACTGATGTCTAGTCTCCACAAAAAATAAACAAAAATAGGTGGCACGTGCCTGTAGTCCCAGCTACTTGGGAGGCTGATGTGGGAGGATTGCTTGAGCCTGGAAGTTGAGGCTGTAGAAATCTTGCCACTGTACTCCAGCCTGGGCAGCAGAGCGAGACCGAGGGGAGGGGAGGGGACAGAGAGGAGGAGAGAGAAGAGACATGGGAGAGGAGAGGAGGGGAAATTTTTCTAAGCATACCCTTTGTAAAGTCCCAAATTTTAGAACCACGTTTGACATGCTCAAAAAATAAAAATTAAAATCAACAGGGATGTGGAAGAAAGAACTCAACAGGGAATACAAAAAGAAACAGAAAATAAACCCTATCTTATAAATGAACCCATATTAATGGGTAAGAGGTTCTTTTGGGGCTGATAGAAATGTTCTGAAACAAAATAGTGGTAATGGTTGTACAACACTGTGAATATACTAAAAAACACTTACTTGTATACTTTAAAATATAGAATTTTACATTATATGAATTGTTTTTCAATTTTAAAACTACAAAAAAAAAAAAAAGAGTAACAGGGACCAAATTCACCCTTCCACCTGATGCAACCAACACAATACCCTGACAAAGTAATAAAACAATGGGTTTTAAGACAATGGACATCAGGCAATGAAGGCCAGTAATCTTTATGGCTGCCTCAGTAGTTAGTTCCCAGAGTACGGAACAAGAGAATAAACTGAGGCAGAAGGCATCATGAAGCTCAGTAGACTTCATGAGTTGAGACAGAGTTCAGAAGACCAAGGCAGCTAAGGTTCACAGGACAGAGTACCAAAGAGGAAAAGAACTGCATGGAGAAAGAACCCAGAAGCACGAAAGAGGGTTCCCTGGAGTATTTAGTAGTATACTGATCAGCACAGCTGTGTGAAGAAACTACCTGAGGCTGGAGAAACAACCATCCAAAAGAGTTTGAGGGAACACAATGCCTGTTCCTAACAAGACTGAAAAACCTCAAAATTTAAGGGCACTGGATAGAGTACTCAGCAAAAAATACTGATTCAGTAGTGGAGAATAATTAACCCAAGAATGACCAGTGCTTCAGACTCCCTAACAAATTAAAAGAGCAAAACCCAAAGGTATCAAACTATTTACAAGTAACTTTTACAAGTAAATTTTGAGGTTTTTCCAGTCTTGCTAGGAACAGGCACCAGTCCCTCAAACTCTTTCGGATGACTGTTTTGGTGCCAACACAGCACACTGCAGCCTCGATCTCCTGGGCTCAAGTGATTATCCTGCCTCAGCATCATGATTAACTGGGACCACAGGTTTGCACCATCACACCTGGCTAATTTTCAAAATTTCTCTTTTGTAGAGACGGGGTCTTGCCAGGTTGCCCAGGCTGGTCTCAAACTCCTGACCTCAAGCAATCCTCCCACCTTGCCCTTTCGAAGTGTTGGGATTACAAGTGTGAACCACCATGCCCAGCCTTTACAAGTAACTTAACTACATCCCAGAACAAAGCTCAAGGACACTTACACGAATACAAAAATATCCAGCACCCAACAGTGTAATATTCAATGGAGGTTAAAAGAGACTCATTAAAAATATTCAATCCAAAAGGTGGCAGAAAAAGAGGAAGAGGGGAACAAAACCAGAATAAACTACTAGTAAGAGACAGAGTCAAACCTAACCTTACTAGAAATCATATTAAATGTAAATGGTTGAAACATAAGAGATGAAAATCAAGTAACACACTTCTAAATAACCTATGGCTCAAAGAAGTCAAAAGAGAAATAAATTAGAAACTATTTTGAACTAAATGAAAATACAACAGGATGTAATATGCAATAAAGCAGCACACAGGAAAAAAATTTGCAGCACTAAACACCTGTATTAGAACAGAAAAAGGTCTTAACATTTACCCTAAAAAACTGGAAGAACAAAATAAACTGTAAGAAAGAAAGGAAATAAGATCAAAGTAGAAATCAATAAAATATGAAACAGAAAATCAACAGAGAAAGATCAATAAAACCAAAAGCTAATTCTTTAAGAAAATTCATAAAATTGATAAACCTCTAGCCAGATTGGAGGGGGGGGGGGAGTGAGAAGGCACAAATTACCAATATCACAAACAAGAGGTAATACCTCAACTTCATGACAATACATTCAACAACTAGCTGAAAAGGACAAATTCCTTGAAATGAAACAATCAAAGCTCACTTGGGAAGAAACTGATAGCCTTATACCTATTAAAGAAACCGAACTGTACTTTAAAAGTTCACACAAAGAAAACTCCAGAAACAGATGGCTTCACTGGTGAATTTCACCAAATATTTAAGGAGAAAAACAATACCAACTCTACACAATTTTTTCCAAAATACTGAAGAGGAAGGAATACTTCCCAACTCGTTCCACGAGGCCAGTATGACTGATCCTAAAACTAGAAAAAGATACTGGAAGGAAAGAAAACTACAGACAAATACCTATTTACGAGCTGAAATGCAATCACTCTAAACAAAAATGTGGCAAATAGAATCCAATAATACATTAAAAGGATAATACATGACCAAATGGGGCTTATTCCAGGAAGGCAGGATTGACTTACATTCAAAATAAATGTAACTCGCCATTTAATAACTTAAAAAAAAAAAAAAAAAAAAAAAAAACCAGGCATGGTGGCTCACGCCTTTAATCCCAGCACTTTGGGAGGCCGAGGCAGGTGGATCACGAGGTCAGGAGTTCAAGATCAGCCTGGCCAACATAGTGAAACACCGTCTCTACTAAAAATAAAAAAATTAGCCAGGCATGGTGGTATGTGCTTGTAGTCCCAGCTACTCGGGAGACTTAGGCAGGAGAATCGCTTGAATCCGGGAGGCAAAGGTTGTGGTGAGCCAAGATCATGCCACTGCACTCCAGCCTGGGCAACAGAGCGAGACTCCATCTCAAAAAAAACAAAAACAACCAAAAAAAAGTATGATCACCGCCACAGATACAGAAAAAGCATTTGACAAAAGCCAACATCCATTCCAAAAATTCACAGAAAACCAGAACTACAAGAGAATGTCCTCAATCTGATAAAGGGCATTACAAAAAAAACTACAACTAACATCACACAGAAGTGAAATACTAACTATTTTTCTCAGGATAGCCTTCTCAACAGTTCTATTCAATACTGTACCGGAATTTCTAGTCAGTGTAATCATCTGACAAAAGAAAAGCAGTGGGGAAGAGTCAAAAAAACAAAGCGAATAAACATCCAGACTGAGACAGGAAGAAGTAACACTGCCTTTATTCACAGACCACATGATCCTCTATGCAGAAAATCTGATGGAATCTCCAAAAAAAAAAAAAAAAACTACTAGGAAAAGTGAGTTTGGCAATATTGAAGGATACAAAATCAATATACACACAAAAAAAACTACTGTAATTCTATATACTAGTTACAAACAACAGGACACTGAAGTGAAAAACAGAATCCAGACAATCTCTGTAAAGACCCCATTTCAATCTCCAGTGGTTTGAAACATAACAGTGTGCTAGTTCCTTTTATTTTGTACTGAAACAACCTGCCACGCATCCAACTTGGGGCTGACTGATTTAGTTGCTGTAAGACCCTGCGGTCTGACAACGATGAAGAGTTTTGATTGGCAAAGTCTTCATTTATCTATGAAATAGCAAAGACAGGCTTCTCAATTCTATCAACAGAATTTTAATAACGTGGCCCATCCTACTGGTATCTGAAAACACCAGAATTTTCCTTTTCATTAAGCACATATATTTTCAACCATATCAGTCTTCAATTACACATATTATTTCCTTTCTAAGAAGCTGTGACAGATTTAACTTATAACCAATCATGTCTTTCAGTCTTTCATTTACATAGTTGGCACTCCAAGAGAGTTTAGACTTATAAAAGCGCTATCCGGCTCCTACTCAAAAAAGCATAGATAATCAGCATTTTAGAAGGAAACACCTTCTGAGCATGAAAAAAAAAAAAAAGTCTAACAATGGCTTATTAAAGTTTCATGTGTTTCAGCTTCAGAATCACCTATAGGTCTTGTTTCAACACACTGCTGAGCCAAATCACCAGAATTTCTGATTCAGTAGGCCTGGGATGGAACCAGGCAACTGGCATTTCTAAGTTCCTAGGTGATGTTTGATGACGCTGTGCATTTGGGACTACATTCTGAGAACCACCAGTTTAAGGCAGTGCTACTCAGACTGCAACTCTCCGGAAGTACAAAATTCAGTGTAAGCATTTAGGAGAGTTTAAAGCAATCAGAGTAATTTTATGTGCTGAAACAATTTAAAAATTGTGAACTGTATTTTCTACATCTTTATTTTTTCCATATTTTTATTGTACCTGACAAAAGTATTGGTATGCAATAAATTAAATGTTTTTTTAAAATTCGTCCTCTGGCTTGGTACAGTGGCCCATGCCTGTAATCCCAGCACTTTGGGAGGCCAAGGCAGGAGTCTCTACAAAAAAAGTCAAAAAATTAGCCAGGTGAAGCATGGCTGTAATCCCAGCTACTCAGGAGGCTGAGGCAGGAAGATGGCTTGAGCTCAGGGGATGAAGTCCACAGTGAGCCATGATCATGCCATTGCACTCAAGCCTGGGCTGACCCAGAGCAAGACCCTGTTTCAAAAAAACAAAAATAAAAATAACACCATAAAAACTGGTCTTTCACCACAGACAATTTGAAAAACATGGCCTAAAGAACATGCTATCCATCCAATTCACTAATATTCTAAATACTGGCTTGTAGGTAACATTACTTAAGTTTCATTAACTTTGCCTCCCAAAGAAACACATCAGCTTTAGCTAAAAATCAATAAAATAAGCAGTAGCATTATTGATGTTTGTTTTTTCTGTAAAACTATATTTAAAGACATTTATCACCTAAACAGGTAAGTGCCCATTTACTATAAATTCCTTTTAGAATGTAATAACAGGGTAAAGATTTTTTTCTCCTGAAAAACAGCTGTGTTAAATTTTAAATGAGTAAGAACTGAATCATTCATAGCTGCTGTATCTTAACTGCCTGTGAGGGGTATGAAGAAGAGGTGTGAGTGCAGGGCTTTAACGGACTGAGTAACTGATATCTTAAACCGAAATATAAAAGTGAAAACAATCTTGTGCAGATAACTGTTATCCTAAACATCATAATTCTAGAATATCTGAATTATAAATCAACTTTTGGAAAACTTAATTATAAGTCGTATAATGTTAACTTGTACCACTCGATAATGCAACAAATGTTTACTCTTTTGTTCCCATATCTAATTCTTGGGTTTTTGAAAACCTTGTTTTCAACCAACAATTTCCTAATGCTAATAAGACCACGATCTTCAACACCAACTTAGAAAGGTGACACTACCATGAATGTAGCTTAAATACTCACTCGAGAATGGAAATGACAGTAGTAAAAGTAATTCAAAACAGTAGGTGAATAAATTACTGGTATTTGACTTTTAAAAACATTAGTTGATGTTCAGTTAATTTACTTATTGATTTACAAAGTCATTTCTAAAATTATTTTGCATTCCTTGAATACTAAGGGTAGACAGATAACCCATACAGATTATTCCAAGATACCCATATATGAAAATAACCAAGAATTAGATCTGAAGTTGTGAATAAGACAGAATGATTTCACAGGCCTAGAATGGGACCTGAGGTTCAGCATTTTAACAAGCTCTCAGGTAATGCGTATCTGCAGACCAAACTCAAGTAGCAAGGTTCATAAACCACATAAATGTCTCAAAGTATCTTTATGGTAGAACCACTCTGGAGAACAGTTTGATCCTTTCTTTTTAAAGTTAAACCTTTTAAATGTAACTACTATACAATGAAGGCATTTCACCTTCAGGTATTTATTTACCCCAAACAAAGGAAAACAGATCAAAGCCAGACATCACTCTAAAGATAAACAAATTGTGATACAGCCATAAATTGAAATACTATTCAGCAACAAAAAGGACTGAACTACTTATACAAGCTGCAATATGTATTAATCTAAAAAAAAAAAATTTATGCTGAGTGAAAGAAGCTAGAGCAAAGAAAAGAGTATATACTGAGTCCATTTATATAAAATTCTAGAAAATGCAAACCACTAATCTACAGTAACAGAAAGCAGATGAGTGTTTGCCTGAAGACCAGGAGGTAGAGGGATTGGGAGATGAGATATGTTGATTATCTTGACTGTGAAAACAGGTGTAACACAAATGTCAACACAACAAATTGCACACTTAAAATGTGTGCAGTTTGTATGTCAATTATACCTCAATAAATGTTTGTGTTTATTTATTTATTTGAGACATTGACTCACTCTGTTGCCCTGGCTGGAGTACAGTGGTGCGATCACAACTCACTGCAACCTTGACCTCCCAGGCTCAAGTGATCCTTGCACTTCAGCCTCCCGAGTAGTATACAGCACCATGCCTGGCTAATTTTTGTATTTTTTGTGAAGACAGGGTTTAGCCATGTTGCCCTGGCTGGTCTCAAACTCCTGGACTCAAGCAATCCACCCACCTGGGCCTCCCAAACAGCTGGGATTACAGGTATGAGCCGCTGTGCCCAGCCTAAAAAATTATTTTTAACAGTATCTTCCAAACACAAAAGTCTGGCTAAAATAATGTCACTATACATAAAATACTAAGCTCTAATTATTTGAAAATTCCATGTAATACACAACAGTATGCCTATACTAAGAGTAAGAGCCTCCTCTTTTGGGGAATTGAGTAGTAGGTGACTCAGAGTCCTTTAGGATCTTTCTTAGTTCCAAGTAACCACTGAAAACATGTACTATAGAGCAGGGGTCTCCAACTCCTGGACCATGGACCACACAGCAGGAGGTGAGCAGAGGGCAAGCAAGCATTACCCCCTGAGCTCCATCTCCTGTCAGATCAGTGGCGACATTAGATTCTCATAGGAGTGTGAACCCTATTGTGAACTGCACATGCAAGGGATCTAGGTTGTACATTCCTTATGAAAATCTAATGCCTGATGATCTGAGATAAACAGTTTCATACCAAAACCATCATCTCCCACCCTCATCCATGGAAAAATTATCTTCCACAAAATTGGTCCCTGGTGCCAAAAAGGTTGGGGACTACTGCTATAGAGTGAATAAGAAACCAGTGATGATCCAGGCTCCAGTGGTAAGATAGATTCTTACCAAAAAAAAAAAAAAAAAAAAAACTTAATCTGTACAGTAAAACTGGAATTTTGCTAGCTACAGCCATAAATTTTGCATTAAATAATTTTTAAAAAAATTGGCCAAGCGTGATGGCTCACGCCTGTAATCCTTGCATTTTGGGAGGCCGAGGTGGGCAGATCACAAGGTCAGGAGATTGAGACCACCCTGGCTAACATGGTGAAACCCCGTCTCTACTAAAAATACAAAAAATTAGCCAGGCGTGGTGGCGGGCACCTGTAGTCCCAGCTACTCGGGAGGCTGAGGCAGGAGAATGGCAGGAGCCCAGGAGGTGGAGTTTGCAGTGAGCTGAGATTGCATCACTGCTTTCCTGCCTGGGCGAGAGACTCCGTCTCAAAAAATAATAAATAAATAAATAATAATAGTAATAATACAAAAACACAATAGATACACCTTTTGAGTAGTCTGTCCCATGTATCAACTCTCTACTCTACCATTCTCTCCCATTCTTTCCCACAAGAGTGTGCTGCCATCAGCCAAGCTGGTAAATCATCTCACCCTAATTGCAGCCACAGTTAACTTTATTGAGCTAGATGTTTGACCTGAACTAGGCCAATCATATTCCATCTCCTGGAAATTTAAAAATGAAACTGAATCACTATTCTCAGCCAAAGCTGGCTGCCTAAATAAAAAATAAAATTAGAAGCTTTGAGGTAGCCACTTTTGGCCAAGAATATGTGCAAGTTCTATAAAGTCTTTTTGCAGGAAAGCAAATAATAAAACTAAAGACATTTTTTAAAAAAGTAACACCTCATTACCAAATGGGGTTCATTCTAGGAAACCTAGTATGGTTCAATATTATAATATTCATCACTAATTATAAATACACCCAAGGGGAAAATCATATGGTAATCTCCACAGATGCCAAAAAAGCATTTGAGAATATTCAACATTCATTTATGATAGATACACTGAAGATTTTTTCCATGTTATATACTTTTATGTATTACATACATATGTATTTTATGCTATTATAAATATATATACTGTTTTCTACATCTATAAATCAATACAAAATTATCTACAAAGTATTTAACAAAGAAACACTAGAGATATTCACATTAAGTTCAGAAACAAAACAAAAATGCCCATTATCTCCACTACTATTTTACACAGAATTGGAAGTATTTGTGAACAGAACAGGGAAATGTAATTAGAAGTATACTATTTGGAAAAGCAGAGGTGAACTATCTCTACTAGGGGGTGATATGGTATCTAACTCAATTACATAAGAGAATCAGTGCAAAAACTAGTACAAATAATTTAATAAAGTTGCAGGATATAAAATTAACATATAGAAATCAATAGCTTTAAGAAGTTATAAGGTATAATGAGAGAGAAGATTCCATTTACAATACTAAATAGATGAAATTCCTAGGAATAAGCTCAACAAAAAATGCACAAAACCAATCCTCTAACAGGATACACATTAGACTTTGACAAATGAAGAGACAAGCCACATTCCAAAACAGGAAGTCAACATCATAAAGATATCAATTCTCTATAAGCTAATTGATAAAAGTATGGTGAATCCCAGTAAAATTGCCAACATTATTTTTGGGACTTAAGACAAAACAATGATAAAGTTCATATGAAAAAAAAAGAAACAACTGCCAGTAAACTCTGAAAAAGCAGAATAATGAGTAAGGGGAAGTGACTAGCTCTACCAGATATAAAAATAAATGATGAAAGATGAGATAATAAACAATTCATAATCTTATCTTTAAAAAGATAAAACAATGATTTAAAGTTTTTTTGCACACGAAAAAAATTTTGAAGGAAAATTTACACAGAACAAAATTAAAAGTTAAAATATACACCAAATGACCTTAAAAAATTCAAATATGATGAAGGTGGCATCTCATACTAGGGAGAAAATATTATTTTTTTAAATGATGTTTAGACAACTGGATATCCACTTGAATGAATACACTGATCTACAAAGCAGTGTATACTAGAACTACACAAGTTCAATGGAAAAAATGAGGTAATTAACTTGAAGGCGGAAATCTACTTAACTTTAAATCAAAAACCAGAAACATTTTTTATTAAGGACTGAAAAAAAAACTCTTGACTGATATATCAATTTCCCTCAATATGGAACTGAACAGATTACAATCAACAGATACACCAGACCACTAGCTAGTTACAGTAATAAAAAATAAGAATTGATGCTCAGCACACAGGAATTTCTTTAATGACTATATCTATATTTAAAATTTCCTTGTTTTGGAAAACGACTATTCCTTCCTCTCAAGCTCCCTTTAAACCAGTGACCCAATACAAGCTGCCATTCATTCTCGTATACCACCCATGTCTCAGGCTACAGTGAATAAAGCTAATCCAATAATTGAAGGGATGGCTCAAAATGAGCTAAAGAAATTTCTTCCCCAAATTTTTCAATCTCAAGTAGATTTTAAGAAACAAATCTCTCTTTCTTTTTCTCTCTTACACACATATACCTATTTACATATAAATATATTACATAGATAAAAAGTATGGAAGGATGTACATTCACCCAAACGTCAACCACAGGGATATCTCAGAGAGGTGGAAGTTTAAGGGATTTGTGTTTTCTTCTTCACACTTTTTCTGCATATTCTGAATTTTTTACAAATGAACATACATGATATTCTAATAACGGAAGAGTGTTTCCAAAAACAGAATAATATAATGTGAACAATCTGGGGTTTCATTTTTCTAGTTTACAGAGAAATTAACTACCTCAAGATATGCTCAGGTGGTTGAGTACATTTTCAACGACCATCTGTACTGTTTTATCACGCTACAGAATCAGCACCTTCCCATGCTGTGTTAATGTCCTAACAGTAAATAAAGGGCAACTTTTATTTACACCACTGTTTCTAAACACAATTCCACTGCAATACAAGCAAATGGTATCCAGATTTAAAAAAAAATTTTTGTGTAGAGACCTGCTATGTTGCCTGTGCTGGTCTCAAACTCCTGGCCTCAAGTGATCTTTCTGTCTCAGCCTACCAAAGGGCTGGGATTAAAAGCATGAGCCAGTGTGCCTAGTCACAATATCTAGATTTACTTTAGTGCTTAAAAGTAATAATATTCTTTATATTCAATATATTTATATTCATCAGTAATATGCTTCCACAAACAACGAAGAATCAATAAGTAAAATTCTGCATTTCACATCAGTATAAGTTCAGTCTAAAACTCTAAAATACCTCCTCGGATTTCTCAGAAAATTTAAACCTTTGTGATTCATATGTAATGAAGATTAACTATTTTTTTTTAAAAAAAGCAATCTGCATTACCACCTAAAATGAGATTCTTAACCTCCTTAATGAGTCATCAGGGTCATTTACTCTAGGTCTGATGATTCTCTGGAAGGGAAGTGGTAAACATCCATATGAAACTGTGGTAACAAAACAAAACAAACCCAGAAAGTTCACAGACCCCATTAAGTCTATCTAGGTACCAAAGACCTCAGTTAAGAAACCCTGACATAAGATGAAGATTTAAATGAAACTCCTTAATCCACAAAGTATCCAAATTGTTTTTATTCTGCCGTAAATTTGCTGAAAATGCAGTCAGAAATCACAGTTCAGTACACTCATAACTAGTTTTGTCTCTAGTCTTCTGCCACCGCCACCACCCATGCACTGCCTCCACAGTCCATCTAATAATGATCTACTACAAATACAAACTTGAGGCTGTACCCTGCAAAACCCAAGTTCCTCATCAAGACTAAACTCTATGTTTACTACACAAAGTAGTATCTTTTATATATTATTAAAAGATATATCTTTTAATAATAAAACTATAATAATCATACAAAATAAACTATATAACACATATACAGTTTAATATCATTTATCACTTATCATTGCATAAGTAGTAAATAATATATAACCCATGCTGCTGAATTAAGTAAAGCAGTGTTTTTCGAACTGTGAGCTGAACCACTAGTGAATCATGAAATCAATCTAGTAGCTCATGAACAAAATTATTTTTAACAAAATAGAACTGAAAAGGGAAAAATGCGTATATATACACACACACACACACACACACACACACACACAGCTAATCTTCATTACTTGCAAATTCCTTATTTGTAAATTCGCCTACTTGCTAAATTTTATTTGTGACACTTTCTCAGTCACTTGCAGACACGTGCAGAACAGTGAAATATTTGCGTTGCCCACCTGACATATATTCCCAGCTGAGGTCAAACAAGGTGACACTCTGACATCTTGTTTCAACTCTCATACTGTAAACAAGCATCCTTTTCATGTTCTACTTAGTGCCATGTTTTTCACATTTTTATCCCTTTTGTGGGTAATTTCACTGTCTAAAGGGGCCTCCAAGTATCGTGCTGAAGTGTAGTCCAGTGTCCCTCAGCACAAGAGGATGTGCCTTATGGAGAAAATACATGTGTTACATAAGCTTCCCTCAGACATGAGTTACAGTGCTGCTGGCTGTGAGTTCACTGTCAATGAATCAACAATGTGTTTTAAATAGATAATTTAAAAACATAAACATACATAAAACAAAGTTACAAACTGATCAGCAAATGAAACTGTTGTGACCAGGGTCTAGCAAGAACTTAACCCTGTATCTCCCCTAGGAGCAACGGCTTAGGTATGAAGTAATTCTGTGCTCATGGCAACATAACAGAACATAACTATCTCAAATAATAAAAATCAATTGTATTAGTATATGTATAATACAGATATGTCTGTCAAAGCGCACTTTATTTCAGTTACACACGCATGTGCGCACACACACACACAATTAGTCATAGTCAAAAAGAATTTGAAAGCCAATGAATTAGATCACAAGGAAAGAAACCCTGAAAGGTGTGGTAAAATGGTAAGGCAGAAAGGCATGGATCATGGGCACACACGCCAATCCCTTTTTTCTACCTAGACAAATCAATTCTACTGAATCCAGAATCATGCCTAACTTGTGATTTGGTTGGCAGATCTAGGACAAAGCTTTTAAGTGTACTTTATAAAAGCATCCCAGATATTCTGGTGTGTGGCCAAGATAAGAACAACAATATTACCTCTTAAACTGGTGGTGTTCAGAGATGGGACAAGCAGCACCAGGATCACCTGGGAACTTCTTAAAAATGCAAATTCCCAGGCCCTATTCTAGACTTAATCAGACACTAAGGGGAATAAGACCCAGTGATCTGTGTTTTAACAGGCCCTCTAGGTGATTCTGAAGCATGCTAAAGCTTGAGAATCACTGATCTAAATCTTTGGAAATTTTTGGGGGAGGTATTTTGAAAGCCTTGTTGAACTCTGCAAGGTGGTTAGGCTATTTCAAATAAACTCCTACTGACCAAGCACCTATAATACACAAACAATCTTCTTCCAAGTATTTGGTTTTACAGAAAGTGACCCGACACTTTAAGCCAAAATTAAGTAAAACCTATGCATTACTTGAAGAGCACTGTTCCTTTACCATCCTCCGTAACAGTTTCTGTTCTTCCAAACTCGTTCAATAGGCACTGTTCATAATACAATTCTGCCTGTCCTAAAAGGTGAATCTACACTAGATCCCAAAACTGTCTCAACTCTCTTAACAACTCTACTGGGTGTCACACACTTCCCTCTATGAATGTAACAACAGACATCTTAAAAAAAAAAACTCATGGCATTCTGGCATACAGGAATCATTTCAAGACTAATCTGTAAAAACGAATTCAATAGTATATTAAAGTCAATTAGCTATTACATGAATTGATATTTAAACTCTGGCCCAAATCATGTCCCTCATGAAATAAATTTCCACAGTATCATTTTCATTTTCCACATTAACACATTAAAATGTGTTCATCTGTGTAAAACTCTTTTCTCTCCTACTAAGCCATAAGCTGCTTGTGAATGGGTACCACATCTTACTCCTTTCTGTGTCTAAAGCACATGGCAGGTGCTGTACATTCCGTCATCAAATATTTAGTGAGCAAATACCAATACGCCATCTATACCAAATGATCAAGTATACAAAGGTAACAAAGACAAGGTCCCTTTGCTTATGGGGCTAAGTTACTGAATGAATAAACATCACAAACAACTACAGTGAAAGTATAAGACAGTGCAGTCCATATGAAATATCAGGCTTGCCAACATGGTACCTGAATAGGATGGCTTTCTTCAAAAGGGTATCTTATTGTTGTTCTTCTGACTCAAGTTACTACTTGAGGCCATAAATAAATATTACAGTAAAAACACTGACAAGTCACTTAATAATTAATCTGACTTCATTTTTTTCTGTATACAAATAGGAATACAAGCAAAAGTCCTATGCACAATGCAAGGCTTTGCTGACAACCAAACAACCACTTAGGAATGACGAGTTAAGGTTTGCTATCCAAACTACAATGGACAGAAAGCTACATTCTGCTAATTCTCAATTCCTCAGAGATATTAAAGGGAAGGAATTTAAAATTAAAATTGCCTGACCCTGTAAGTCTAGATTAAAAAGCTAACTTTAAGAACACATAGGCCGGGCGCGGTGGCTCAAGCCTGTAATCCCAGCACTTTGGGAGGCCGAGACGGGTGGATCACGAGGTCAGGAGATCGAGACAATCCTGGCTAACACGGTGAAACCCAGTCTCTACTAAAAATACAAAAAAAAATTAGCCGGGCGAGGTGGCAGGCGCTTGTAGTCCCAGCTACCAGCTACTCGGGAGGCTGAGGCAGGAGAATGGTGTAAACCCGGGAGGCGGAGCTTGCAGTGAGCTGAGATCTGGCCACTGCACTGCAGCCTGGGCGACAGAGCGAGACTCCGTCTCAAAAAAAAAAAAAAAAAGATCACTTATTACTCACTTACAAAATGAGTACAAGAGAATTACTTGGTTACTTTACCAAGTAAAAAGTCTTTGTCTAGAAATTTTCTAGAATACGCACACACACACACACACACACACACAGCGAAGAGCAGTTGCCTCTGTAGCGTATCTGTAAACCTGAGGAAGGAAAGATACTTTTTATGTATGCTTTTGTGCTGTTAAATTTTTATATTTAAATCATGTGGATCTATTATTTTTCAATTTTAAAAAGCTAGTAGTAAATGTGTTAAACGTGAAAATAAGACAATTCTGTCTACAGTACCATCTCCTGTATAGTAATGGGAATAAAATCTGCAGCCTGTATGCTTTTGAGACGACACAGGAATGAGACTGCCATTTGGGCCATGCAAATTCTCCTGAAGATTTCTGAATCTCAGGTCATAGGTTCCCAAAACATCCATAGAAAGAACTAAGGGGTCCATGAACTTGGATGAGAAAACACACACTTCTAACAAATTTAACATTTCCTTCAATTCCTAATGTAGACAACAGACCACAGTAGTACTAGCAATACCAACAGAAATCCTAGATCTTTTCAAGTCAAATTATGTCAAAATACTGTTTATATTTATCACTATTTTGAATTTACGATACCTAGATCCACTGTATATTCTGTACTTAATGTGTTAATAAAGCACATATATCAAAAACTGTTTATTTTGATAACTATATTTCAATATAATTGATTTATCTGATTTTATTTTATGCATTTATGGCATCATTCTGAGGAGTTTCACCAGACTGCCAAAAGAGTCCATGTCACCAAAAAAAGGTTAAGAAGCCCTGGATCATAAATCTCAAATCAGATGCCAATACCCTTCACTTGGAAATTGAAGGAGGAAGCATTTTGGTGTTATTCCAACTAGAATGTTTCAGAAATTAATGGGCAGAAGACAGAGGTAATAAACTTCTTGTTTTGCCTTGACCATCCCATACAGCCAACTACAAATCGAATGCTAATAGTGCCCCAGTTGAGAAACATCTCAAGAATCAAATAAATGGCATGGCTACCCTCATCAATACCATACTTTTGAAAGTTTCCAAACAAAAGTGTTCATCCAGGAATTCAATGGTATACTGGAATGTCTCTCTTCATTCACTTCTCTAGTGTACAACACCCACTGCATAGATTTTCATCACTAAAACTTATCTTCCCCATAACTACCCTAAAAAAAAAAAATCATTCTGAAGAACAAAAACAAAATTTATTAATTATTCAGGGCCCAATTATTACTCTATGGATTAACTGAAGAGTCAGATCTCTTAGCAAAAAATTTTCAAGGTCTTTAGTTTTTAAAATCAATTTGGTTGTTAACTGCTGTGCCAGAAAACAGAGAAAGGAGGAGGAAAACACACATATTAACTTGTAATGTTTGGAAGTGCTCTCTTTTGTTTGCTTGTTTTTAAGAGACAGGGTCTCAGTCTCACTCTGTCATCCAGGCTGGAGTGCAGTGGCACTATCACAGTTCACTGCAGCCTTGAATTTCTGGGCTCAAGGAATCCTCCAGTTTCAGCCTCCTAAGTAGCTGAGACTACAGGTACATGCCACTCCACCCAGCTAATTTTTTTATTTTTTGTAGACATGGAGTCATACTATGTTGCCCAAGCTAGTCTCAAACTCCTGGCCTCAAGCTGTAAAAATGTTTAATTGGCATCAGAAAAAAATGTGAAACTCTATCACAGAATAATGTATGGGAATACTCTACATTTTACTCTTCCATCAACCTTCACATTTGTTATCCTGTATAAGTGAAAAATTGTTACCAAAAAATGGGTGTTGCCTATAAGAGACAGACTTAAGTTTTTATAAAAAAATGTAATCTTGGCTGGGCATGGTAGCTCACACTTGTAATCCCAGCACTTTGGGAGGCTAAGGCAGGCAGATGACGAGGTCAAGAGATCGAGACCATTCTGGCCAACATGGTGAAACCCCATCTCTGCTAAAAATACGAAGATCAGCTGGGCCTGGCAGTGCACGCCTATAGTCCCAGCTACTCGGGAGGCTGAGTCAGGAGAATCACTTGAACCAGAGACGCGGAGGTTGCAGTGAGCCAAGACCGCGCCACTGCACTCCAGCAGCCTGGGTGACAGAGCGAGATCCTTGTCTCAAAAAAAAAAAAAAAAGTAACCTTTAAAACTAACTTTTCAGATGCTTATTAAACAGATGAGGAAATGGGGTAAATGAGGTTAAGTAATTTACCTCACCCGTAAGGAAAGTGGCAGAGGCCAGAATTGGAACCTAAATCACAATTTCAAAGTTCCAACAACTGCACCGAATTAGCAGCAAAACTGAATGCTGCTTGTTGACTCCCCAACCAAGAGTCCTTTGTCTTTAGTCCATTAAAAAAAAAAAAAAAAAAGCAAGCAATCAGGGAAGCAAAGATAGGAGTTAGAGAGGCAGCAGATAGGGCTGACTCTCCACTCTGCATTCCTCTGACTTTATAGCAACAGCAGCTGACAGTAAAACCAAAAACCTAAAAGCAGACAGATACAATGAAATAGTGCTGAGGAAAAACTGGAAGTGACTGGCATCTTCCTCCACAGTGTTAACCCTGTAAGAAGCAGTTCTGCATGATACAATATGTAAATTTAAAGTTCTATCCTATTTAAATAGTATAGACAAGGCAAATAATTGATGTAATCATGATGGACCTTCTGCCATCTACACTGGTCTCCTTCATGGCTTATTCCTATCAGCCTCTCCTCCTCATGCTGTCTCTATGCACCCATTACTGTTTTTCTAACTCTACTTAAAACTAAATGAAGATGCAGAGCTGCATTGTTTACCAATACAACCAAACTCAACCCAAGTGACCAGCATCACGCTAAGTGCCTGTATTACAAACTTTTTATCACTTGAGATAGAAAGTGACAGAAGTGCCTGAATTGCTCTCTTGCCTGTCTTAGGTACTGAATAAAACAGACATGATACCTTCCTCAAGACATTTGGTCTTGTTGGGGAAATAAGTGTCTACTCTCTCTTGTGCACACGCTCTTTCTCATACATATATAAAATTCACACACACACCCTTACACGCACACTCAAGTGAGAAAAATGATACTAGAAAATTAAAATAAACTCAAGTGGTAAGGACTATAAGTACTACTGAACTTCAGAATACTTACAGCAATGAGTAAGCCTAGTAAAGATAGTGAAGAAAATTTCATGAAAGCAAGGAAATCATAACCAAAACTTATATACAGAATGGACTGCTCTACTGAGCTCTAGGCAAAATTAATAGTATATAGTAAATGAATGTAATTGATCCTCATGAAAGAACAAGCCAAACTGACAGCATCTCAGCAGTAAAGAGTTAAACCTTAAGCATTCATTTCTTCCCAATACTTAATGTCACATTTGTTAGTTCTTTTCATCTAATTATAATCCTGGACAATATGCCAGTAGACAGACATGTGGTTTCAGAGGTTCAAGTAACTTTTAGAGTCAAAGGTACTTAAAGGTCACTCAGTCCAATTCTATTTCACAAATGAGAAAACTAAGGGCCAGGAAGGTTAAATAATTTCTACGAGGTCACACAAAACTCATCCCTTACGACTTTGAAAATTATTAAGTGTGACGAGTTTGCTTTCTTTAAAAGGACACTGGAGACTTCTTTTACAGTCTTTGATTCAAATTTCATTTACAACATAATACATATAAATTATTTTAAGCTCATTAAAATATCTTACAAATTTATGGTTTGCAAAAACACACTAAGTATACAAACTCACCTTGGGACAAACCATGGATTAAAATAATTTAACACTTTTAACTTCCTAACTTTTGATCATGCTATATTACCATCAGTAGCAGATCTCTCAGGGCAGCTCCGGGGCTGGGAGGGTAATACTTCTCAACACAGGTATCCTAACTTCCCCTGCTCTTTGAATGGCAGATTCAGAGGTAGATACCTGATGCAAGCCAGACCAATAACGCTCTCTATCTCAAGAATCTGGAATTTTGAACTTTTAATGGGATAATAAATGATAGAACAGTAAAGCTATAATGGACCTTAGATATTTTCTAGTTTTCAACCCATTTTACAGATGAAGCAGTACAATGGTAAAGCAAGAGCCCCAGAGTCAATCAGCCTGAGCTCAAATTCTGTCTCTAGCATGTTCTTTTTTAGATGGATGATCTTAAGTGAGTTACTTAATTTCTAAAGTTTCAGTTTCTTCCTCTGAAAAAGAAGTAGTAACACCTGTATGTCCTACTGTTATAATCAGCTCTAAACCATCTACTGAGTTTAACAAAGTGCCTGGCACATGCTCAACACACTCAAAAACACACACTCAAATGTTAGCTGTGATGGTAGTGATGAACAATCTGAGGCTCAGAAAAGCTAAGCAACTTCCCAAATTATACGGCCATTTAACCCATTTAGGCATAAATGGGTTAACCCATGACAACCAGAACTAGAAACAAAAACTCCAGAATCATACTTCAGTGGTCTTTCATCTATACCACCCTACAAACTCCTAGGCCTAACATTCAAAACTATCTATAATTTAGTATAATTCTACCTTTTTTCCAACCTTATCTCCACCCCTATTTTTACTCCTTAATTCACCAAATATTTACTGAGTGCTTCTACGTTTTAAACAGTTTCTAGTGCTGAAGATGTAACAGGGATAAAAGGAATGGGAAGACAGAAGTAAAAGATGTCTGCATTTCCAAACAAAAACAGGAGAATGATACGGTCAGCAACATCAGAGTGCTATCCTCCTGAAGTTTCTAAACAGGAAGAATAGGCAATGATTGACAGAAAACATCTAACATGGAAGAACCTTCCTTTGGTTTACTCAGCATCCTCAGAACTTGCTTTAGATATTCCTATGCTCAAATATTTGCTTCAACATACACCATACAACCAAACCTGAAAGCCCAAATTGTTACGACTCTCTCCAAGAAGCCTTCTCTATAACACACAATGAATCACCTCATGCCTCTCAACTACACTAACATTTAACTTTCTCTAATGCTCTTTTGATGTCTGTCAGGTTGTCTTAACCCTGTAGTTTTTGCAAACTTTCCAGATACATGTTTTTGGACTTAATGGTTCATTTAAGTTCCATGAAATCAAAGTCTGCATCTTCTTTTATTCCTAACAACATTTCAGTAAACAGCCTTACACATACTTTAGCTATACAGAACACTTTAGTTTCCCAATATCTTATTTAGATAACAATTGGCATTTAGATAATAACTGGCATGTCATTTGCTTTTGTTAAAAGAAGAAATGCTTCATGTTTTTACAGTATCAATTTACAAAACTGCATTTTATACCCTCTCCATTATGAAACATGAAATATATTAGTGCCAATAGCAATTCTGAAAAGGTATCAAAATTGGTAATATTCCTACCCTACGAATTCAAAGTATCACTTAAAATATGAACATAATGGCAAAAATTAGACAACACATGAGAGGAGATATGGCAATTCAAATTAGTCATGGATCTTCTTTAAAAATAAGGTGAACCACATGATTCATGTAGACTGGTACGTTCTGGTATGAAAAAGTATCTCACACAAATCTACACACACCTATAAGAGTTGCTTAAAACAAGATAAAGATTTATACTGCAACCATATCTGCGTGTGAAAAGATTCTATATTTAAAGAGGCCTCTGACTCAAGAGGAAACGACGATATAATATTTAGGTATACATAGTACCAAAGTAAGCAACCAAAAAGAATTCCTGAAGGAAGAATTTATCAAATTCTGCTAATAAATTTTTTATATAGATAGATATTGGGGGAGGGGGAAGAAAGACACAAATATAGCTCTTCGAACAAAAAAAGAAATAGAAGCCCATTCAACACTCAACAAACATTTTTCAAGCATGCATTATGTGCCAGGCACAGTTCCAGGCACTTGGAATATATTAATGAACAAAATAAGCAAAGATCTTTGCCCTTATAGACATTATATTCTAGCAGGAGAAAAATCTAAACAATAAAATGGGACAGTTTCCCACAAATTTCTTATATGCTTAAGATAACATAAACACAGGGATAAATAAAATGGTGCCAATACAGGGGAAAGCAAAGTTAACAAACTCCTAAGAAAAAAGAAAGGAAATCTGAAAAGCCAAGAGCAAAAGTCAGACCAAATTAAGTAATGAAAAAACTACATTTCCTAATAAGTTAACAGTCTAACCAAATTGGCCACTTTTAAGCCTTCCGAAATTATAAAAAGTAAAATATTATTTACAAAAACTATAATAAACTTAATCACAGTTCAGATGGTAACTCTGGGTTCTGTAAGAACCCTGAATATGCAGCATGATGACTATGAGTATATGCTTTTGTCACACCAATGTCAAGGGTCTGAATTTCAGCCCTACACTAGCAGCAAGATCTTTCAGTTTTTCCTCTATAAAACAGAAACAGTAATACCTCATAGGGCTGTTACCAGAATTAAATGATAATCAAAAACGGAAACAACTCAAACATCAGAGAGATGCATAAAGATAGCATATCAAATTCACTGGAATACTACTCAGCAATATAAAGGAACAGACTCATACAACAAGGATGAATCTTAAATGTATCGTGCTGAACAAAGTAAGCTAGACACAAAAAAAAGTATGATTCCATTTATATGAAATTCTAGAAAAGGCAAACTAATCTACAATAAAAGAAAACAAATAAACAGTTGCTTGGAACTATGAGTGGAGAGGGACTAGTTGCAAAGGAGCACAAGGGAACTTTTCCAATGTTGGAAATGTTCTATATCTTGTTTTCACGCACGTATGCATTTGTCAAAATTCATCAAACTCCACAATGTAAACAGGTATGTTTTTGTACGTAAATTATACCTCAAAGAAAGTTTATTTTAAAAAAGGATTAAATGAAAAGATATATGTAAAGACCTTAACACAGTATCTGGAATATATGAAGTATTCAGTAAATGGCAGGTATTAGTAAAAACATCAACTACCACTATACAACACTCATGGGGAGGTGGCAGAACCGCTGGTTGCCTGATTTTTCTGGTCTAAATTCTAAATAAACCTAAGTGTACAGTACTTGACCTAGACTAAGTGTCGTGAGGAGAACTACAAAGACCAAGTTAAAGGAGGATGCCAACTGGCAGCTCTTAGCAGAGGACTATGATAATAAGGACAGGGAAGAAAATACGTAAAAGATGTTTGCATGTCCAAAAGAAGAGGCTACACAGGGTGACATGATTATCAACCATACAATGTTACCAATGCCCAAGAAAACCTAAATCACCTCATCCAGATATTGTTAGCATGTAATCAGTCAGAATGCAACTCAAAATCTAGTCAATGACTTTGTTTATATAAACGAAGTCTAATGATAGTTCAATAGCTACACAGAGGAGACAGGCCTTAATTATAAGGGTGGGTGGGGATAGCGAGGGAATGGGAAAAAGCCATCCAGGAAGGATTCAAAAGATTTTGCCAACCAAGCAGGACAGCACAGTTCAGAGACACCCGGCAACAATTGTGAATCCGTAAGCCAAGGTTGGTTTGTTCGTTGCAAGCCTACTGATTCAAAAGAAAAAATCTTATAAAAATAAGGAGTTAAGGACATCCAGACATTGAAAGTTACTTAAAATACAATTCAAGTGAAACACAAAACATTTGTGAAACGTATGACATTTTACTGTTGCTTAGAAATATTTATCAAGGCAGAACCATTTTTATAAATATATAATTCTCCTTAATAACAGAAGTCCTGTAAGTAAGACCAGAGAAATGAATTTGCTGTCACTCATGAAAACACAAGTCTTCTGACATACATATTTAAAAAAGAATGAAAAAGAAAAACTGAGTGCCCCCAATTGGGACACTCTGGGAAGCAAAAGACTTCAGACTATAAATCTTAACTGTTAAGGTTTGCTTAATTGATTTTAAGAACCTCCACTTTTAGCATTTATTAAAGAGGCAGAAAGGACAGGACAAAGTTAATCAGAGGTTCTGGGTTTCAACTCTCGTTTTATCAGAATCTGGATTTCTTCTTCCTTAAAATTGGGCAACTGAAGTAGGCTACTGAAAAGTATCCAGGTTTAGCACTCATGCTCTACTTTGAAAATTTTTTCTAAAAGAGTTAATAAAAAATTGCAAGGTGCGGCAGGGCACGGTGGCTCACACCTGTAATTCCAGCCCTTTGGGAGGCCGAGGCAGGTGGATCACGAGGTCAAGAGATCGAGATCATTCTGGTCAACATGGTGAAACCCCGTCTCTACTAAAAATACAAAAATTAGCTGGGCGCGGTGGCGCGTGCCTGTAGTCCGAACTACTTGAGAGGCTAAGGCAGGAGAATCGTTTGAACCCGGGAGGGGAAGGGGCTAAGGCAGGAGAATCGTTTGAACCCGGGAGGTGAAGGCTGCAGTGAGTCGAGATCCCGTCACTGCACTCCAGCTTGGCGACAGAGCTAGATTCAGTTATCAAAAATATATACATGCAAGGCGCCGCCAGGCGCGGTGGCTCACACCTATAATCCCAGAACTTTGGGAGGCCAAGGCGGGTGATCACCTGAGGTCAAGAGTTTGAGACAAGCCTGGCCAATATGGTGAAACCCCAACTCTACTAAAAATACAAAAATTAGCTGGGCGAGGCAGTGGGCGCCTATAATCTCAGCTACTCAGCGGGGCTGAGGCAGGAAAGTCGCTTGAACCCCGTAGGCAGAGGTTGCAGTGAGCCGAGAGCGCGACAATGCAGCCTCAGCGACAAGAGGGAAATTCCATCTCAAAAAATAAACAAACAAAAAAATTGCAACACGAGTTAAGCACTTTTATTTTTAATGAAGCATGAAAAAGTTACTCTGTAAGTAATCTTACTAAATTAAGATAAAATACCAAAACATATGCGGTATACTAAGGACCATATATGTTGGTGATTGCAAAAAGTAATATATCTTCCAGGAGTTAACTGTTCACTCTAGAACAGATTTCCTTATTTTTGAGATGGAGTCTCGCTCTGTTGCCCAGTCCTTAAGTGCAGTGGCATGATCTCTGCTCACTGCAACTTCCGCCTCCCGGGTTCAAGCAATTCTTCTGCCTCAGCCTCCCGAGTAGCTGGGACGACAGGTGCGCACTACCGCGCCCGACTAATTTTTAGTAGAGACGGAGTTTCACCATACTGGCTAGGCTCGTCTCGAACTCCTAACCTCATGATCCGCCGGCCTCAGCCTCCGGAAGTGCTGGGATTACAGGCGTGAGCCACCGCGCCTGGCCTAGAATAGATTTCTTGACTCAAGTTCTAAAATAATAGGATCCAAGTAATTGCACACAATACTAGTACTTTTAAAGCCATCTTTCTTTTGGATCAAGACCCACAAAATAGCAAAAATATCCAAAGTTGTGCTTATTAGGGTTCAATGCAATTAACTATTGTACATAATAAAATTTTATCTTAATTTTCCTTCCCATGGAAAACTGAGTCAAGTTTGAAACATAAAAAAAAGAGTTCTCACATACAAAAAAAAGTTCTCACACCTCTAAACCTTAGAGATAAATGCTGTTTTGATGATATACATTTATATATATATGCACACACATATGTATGTATATGTGCATGTATATATATGTATTACATATACGTTTATATACACACAGTTAAGTTCATCCTGATACTACGGCCATATTCATTTTCTACTGAAAATGTAAGACTTTCAAGTAATCAAAGAGAAATGTGATTAAATCAGAGCAAAGTAGTAATAACAGGGTAACACAGTGAGGTCAGAACTCGACCAGCCAATCAAAGGCATAAAAGCATTTCCTGCAATATTAATAGTCAAAAGAGAAAACCAATCACGGAAACCTCGAGCTTCCTTTTGACAGTCACAGAAGCAAGAGAACCAATCCACACACACCCGAGGTTGACAATAAGGCGGGACTGCAGGTTCATTGAAGAAATTCTTGAGGGTGCAGTTACTATGAACTTCGCAAGCAAGTAACACTACTCGAGTCATAAACACTCTCTGTTAAGCCAGATATTCAACCGTCTGCAAAATTTAACCCATCGGAGGAAAAGCAGCAGTTTTCCCAAAAGGTGCTATATTATCAAAATTACAACTGCCAATTTAGATGCACTAGGTCCTCAACTTCTAAGGATCACCTCGCAATGACAATTCTCGAGGACAACGCTACGCCGGCAGCTCGCTCCGGGGCATCCATCCCCGGCTCCTCTCTAACGCTGCGCACAGAGCACTGCCGTCTCGGCGAAGCAGTCAGAGCCCGTCCGCCCCGCGCCCGGCTCGGGTCGGCTCGGCTGAACTGGCCGGCGGGCGGCTCTCGGACGCTACTACCCGCTCGGTAGTTGTGGCCCCCGCCCTCCCCCGCCGCAGTGCTGTACCGCCTCATCCCGCTGCACTGTCGCGGGCGGGGAAGCCAGGATGATTACATTGCTGGGACGAAGACGTTTGTTTTCAAAGCGCCCTTCCACAGTCATTTCAAAGAGAACCCAATACAAAATTTAAAAGTGGAAAAAATAATCATCTTGCCTAGCCAAATAATACCCCGCCATTAATTAGCCCCGCGCCTGGGGGAGGGAGGTGGGAAGGTAAACAGAGACCGTACGCCAAGTGCGCCCAGCGCATCCCCTGCGCCATTCCCGGCCGCCGCTTACGGCAAGGCCCCCTTACGGCAGCGTAAGCAGCGCTGCGAGCTAATCACAACACTGGGACGCAACAACATGGCGGCCGCGGGCGGGCGCTACGCCAGCCGAGAGGGTTTACGCTACTCCGCCGGCGTAGAGTCCCGTGCGTTAGAGCAGCAGCGGCGCCCTCCAGCGAGCGTAAAGCGCTCTGTGAATGGCGAGGCCCGACTGACAAAGGGGAGGGGGGAGGAGGGAAGGGGGGGTAATAAACACTCGAGTCCCTACCGATTCCTCCTCCTTCTCCATCCCGGTGGGCATCTGGGGCACGGCCCGGTTGATGGAGACGCAGTCGTTGAGATCAGGCATGTCCTTGCCGCGGTAGATAGGCAGCGGCTTGGCGGCGTCCAGCGCCCGCGCTCGGAAGGAGAGTTTACTCATTGTCTCCCCGCCTTACAGGAACAGCCCGGGCGGCGGCGGCGGGGCGGGCGGGGAGGGGGGGAGGACTCCCGCCGCCTCCTCCACCTCCTTCCTCAGTGCAGCGCGGCCGGCCCGCTCCTCCTCCTCCTCACTGCCCCCGGCCACAGCATGGGCGCCCACCCCGCCCGAAAACAGCCCCCCGCCGCCCGCGGCCGCTTCCACACACTAGATCCGCCGCTCGCCCGCCCGATCCGCTCCCTGCGCCATGGCCAACATGGCGGACATTACCACAGCGGCGGCGAGCGATCCCGGCAGCCCGCGCGAGAGCGCGCCCCCGCCGCGGGAACGCGCCTCGCCCTCTCCCTCCCTCCCTCCTTCCTCTCCCTTCCCCTCCCTTGCCTGCCCACCCACTCTCTACGCGGCGCTGCCGGCCGGCGGGAGTGTGCTTGGTCTCGGTCCGCTCCAGGGAGAGGGGGCGGCTGCGGCGCCCCTCCGCTCGCCGGCCGGTGCTTTCGCTGTGTGGCAGGTGCCAGGTGCGCAAGTTCGCCCGCGCCCGGGAGCGTGCGCCTCTGCCTCCGCCGCCCGGTCATCCCTCTCGCTGGGTGTCCCGCAGGAAGGCGCCGGGCAAAGACGGCCGCGCAGAGCAGCGCGTGTGTGCAGAAGTCCGGGAGCGGGAAGGGAAGATGTCGACCCGTACCCCACTAGCCATCACCCAAGCCTGTACTCGGACAGCGCTTATCCCCCAAGGCGCCCTGAGCGCAGGCTAATTCGCATCCTCCGAGGCGCTCATCCCGGAGAGGTGCGAGAGGTCTCTCCCATCACTCCGCCCCGAGGGGCGCCGCGCTGCTGGTGCGAGCCCTCTCCGCCACCCTCCCCTCCATACCTGTCCGAAAGAGCTCTCCAAGGTGCAGCAGCGCGCTAGTCCTCGCCTTCGCGGGCAGGATGCTCAGGGCAGCAGTGAAGGTTCATGGTTTGAGGCTGCCAGATGCAACAAGTGAACTTAGGTTCCTTGTCACCGAAACTTCGGTACAGCTGTTTAGTGGATGGTAGGTATTTCTCTGAGTTCAAAAATAGTAGCTTTCCTAAAAGTTCAGCTTCTAAAAATTTAACCAAGGCAGCACACATTTGCGAAGTAGCAGATGTGTGTCAAATGTGGGGTGCTGTGGAAGACTCGAAGAAGTCTGAGAAAAGATTCCTGCCTCAGAGAGCTTTCACCTTAATGGATTGCCAGGAGTGCAAGGATGAGTAACAGTAAGAGATGTAAATAAAGAAAATGACAGCTGGAAAGATAAATGACAACCGAAAAAAAAGCGTAAATATTTTAAGAAAACAATACAAGAGATGACACAGGCAGTAAGTAGGACATGATTAATTACCAAACGAGATCTAGGCAATAATTGTGAGAGTTCAGAGAAAGGAGGCATGACTGCAGCCTAAACAGGTTAGAGAAAGTTCTCAAGAGGAGGGAAAATCAAGGTGACTCAAATAAGTACTAGCTATTGTTGACATCCACCTGGTTTAGCCAAGAGGCTCTTGGTTAGTCTTTAAGCATTACACATTTCTCACAAAACCGTACAAAGAGAGTTTTTAACACATTTTACCATTTTCTAATAATCGATCAATACTCTGCCTAACTCAGAGAAAGGCAGATGATTTCCTAAAGACCAACAGTGAAAAAATTGATTCCCACTGTTATTTCTATGTGACGTTAAAACTATATCTCTTCCTCTATTAGGTCCTTCTTCCCCTTAACTTCCTCCCCTCCCCCTTTTTCCTCCTCTTCCTCTTTCCCTTTTCTCTCTACAGTCTCCTCCTTTGAAGGCAGAATGGTGGATATAGTATTCATGGTAGTGTCCAAATAGTCTAACCAGTCTGTCCCAGCAAAACTCCGAGTATTGTTTAGTGGGGCTTCAGTGTTTTTCATCCACTTTGTTGTTGGAAACAATGGAGATGCTGTGACTCATTTCTTGTAAGCAGTACCTTCCTCAAGCTTATGGGCATCTCCTGCTCTCTAAGTGCTACCTCTGGAACAGTTCCAATCCTCTGGAAGCAAGAACAAGAAGTTCTTGGGAGTGGGTCAGCACTGGGTTCAAGCCTGAAAGGGAAGAAAAAAGCAATAGTTGAAGAAATGAGTCATCCAGAGCTTTCATCTGGATGCCCAGCCCTCCTCAGGTTCAGAAAGGATAGCTTTCTTCTAGTCTCTGTGTTTAGTTTTACTGTTTCTCTCAGAAAAGGAAATATTGACTATGTGTAATATACCAACCATTGTAGCAACATGTTATATATATTATCTCAACTAGTTGAATTCCACTTAATTCTTATTATAACTATGAAAAAAATATAATTTTACCGATAAGAAAACTGAGCGTCAGATAATTTGCCAAATTTCAATTCCAACAACTTGCAGAACTGGGCTCACATTCAGGTCTGACCTGACTCCAAAACTCTTGTTTTCTCAGTGGTGCTCCCCTGCTATCCAAGGTCCTCAGTTTATTGACCAGTCAGCATTCTAGAGCTGCTAATTCAAAGTTGATTACTAAGACCTTCCAACCAACGGCCAAGAGAGCACATAAACCACAGTCTAAAGTTGCAGTAGACCAAGGAGGGCAGGAACAACATCTGTCTGTCAATCATTGTATCCCGTTCCATGCCTCACATATGGCAGGCATCTAAAGTATATCTGTTGACTGATATTCCATGAAGAAATTCACTGATACTGACCCCATGCCACTCTAGCTCATAGTTCACATATCTTACTGGCCTGTCACCTGACCTAGCTATTGCTGCCAATATTTGGTCTTACTGTGGCCTACCCTGTTGTCCAGCTTCCTACCTTTGGGCATAGAAATTTTAGAACCAATTAATGTAATTCAAAAACAGCTTTTTGAAACCTGGAATTTACAGAAAGGGATTTTTGCTGTAGTAGTTGTTTCTTTATTGTTCTTTTACTTTGACCATGTAAACGATTTCTTCCCCAAATCTCCATTTTCTTCTCGCCCTGTAGGCAATGATTATAGAGCTGGCAATAAAACCGTTTGAGGCAAATAACACAATATGCGTTTCAACGGAGACACAGCCTGTGTTTTCTTGGCTTCCAATTCAGTGCCCAAACCAGAATGCCTCTGTTCACATTTGGAAAATAACTTTTATTTCTATGCACATACTACTTTTCATGAAGTTTATTTCTGACTGATTTGTTGAATACTCATATAATTGTTGGTGCTAAAAACAAAAAAAAATCTTCTTATAAAATAAAAAATTCTCTTATGAAATATTTTTATCAAGACCTGCTTCAAATGGATGTGTAGCCTTATAATAGCCTATTTTAATTTCCACATACAATGCTCTGAGTACAGACATTCTAAAATCAGTCCACTTCAGATATGCTCTACACCAATTCCAAATGACGTGCATTTAGCCCAGCAAGCATAGTATATAAGCACCCAAGAATTAAAGCCAGTTTTAAAGCCATATCAAAATAAAATCACTGTCTAAATGTAGTCTAAATTAGAATAAATGTCAAGTAACTGTTAGAATTAGGATTACATTCCAGTGTCCCTCTCCCAGTACTATAATCAAGGCAGGCAACTTCCAAATAATGGACAAATTACTTTTTGAAAGGAATCTTAAAACTAGTAAACACAGTTGCTATTCAACTGTTTCAGAGTTTTTGTAAATGTCACGTTCTTTCTAATTGGCTCCTGGTTTCAGCAAAACCAATTGAAAGTTAATTGGGTTAGCATGTGAACTGCATCTCCACCCCTCCCCGTTATGTTCCCAGGAATGAGCCTAGTACTAATAAAGCTTCGTTGTTTTCCATATGTAATCTGAATGTGGGGTATGCATTACAATCGACTGGAATCAGTTCTGTGGTTCCAGTGCCCTTTTCTGAGGCAGCTCTGCGTCTTTGAGACGAAGGGACAGAGACTACACTGAGAGGTGACCTGCCAAACATCTACTTCTATCTCTGCATTTGCCACAGTGGGAATAGGAGATGGTAAATAAAAATTTGTGACTGTGGCTCAGTTTCTTAGCAGCATCACTCCTCTCAGACCTGGTTGGAATCACAGGGTGCCACCTTGTGTATAAGCTGACAATTTACTTCCCAGTTCCACAAAGGATCCAAATAGACTCCAAAATAATCAGCCTGAAAGCTCTGCATTTTGTTAACTAAGAAAAAAAGAAACAGATTTGAAAACACACAGCTCCAGAGGGTCCACAACACCCAATCTGAATTGCACTGACAGGCTGTCTCATTTGTTGCCCAACCCCTGACCGTAAAACACACCCAATGCTCCACATTTGGAATAGATTGACGCTGCTCACTCAGGCTTTTGGATGGGGATAAGAGAAATAAGTAAAGCTCTTGTGACGAAGCTAATGAATCTGACTTGGACAGTTATGTGTGTCCAAACAGCAAGCAAGCTATGTAGATGTAATTTCAGAACTTTGGTTTTTTTTTTTTTTTTTTTTTTGAGATGGAATCTTTCTCTGTCACCCAGGCTGGAGTGCAGTGGTGCAATCTTGGCTCACTGCAACCTCCGCCTCCTGGGTTCAAGCTATTCTCCTGCCACAGCCTCCTGAATAGCTGGGATTGCAGGCACATGCCACCATGCCTGGCTAATTTTTGAATTTTTAGTAGAGACGGGGTTTCGCCACGTTGGTCAGGCTGGTCTCAAACTCCTGACCTCGTGATCCGTCCGCCTCAGCCTCCCAAAGTGCTGAGATTACAGGAGCAAGCCACGGTACGCAGCCTGGACCTTGGATTTTTGAGAGGCACTAGGTTCCATTGAGCTGATGAATATGAGCCTACTTATTTTAATAAAATAAGTAAAATAATAATTTAAAAAAATAAGTCCTTGTTTTAATAAAATTGGATGATAGTGAGGTTTTAAAAATGGCTGAATTTGGAACAGAAATACAATTGTTGGAGCAAGGCCATGGAAGATAAAAAATAGGATCCTTTCCAATCCAGCTACCTTGCCCTTGAGAAAGTCCACACTTGGAAGGAACCCTCTCTAAATTCAGCACAGCTGTCATTCAGCTGAAGCCACTATTACATTCATGGAACTAGCTGGATGATTCATGTTATTTTCATAAGGGTGTTGGAGTGGAGATCCCAGGGCTTTGGGGGCTACAGGTGCACACCCACTGTTGGTTTAGGGCTCCTGAAATGTATATTCTTCTCAGCTTCTGTCTCCATTGGTGCATCCTGTTCTGAGGCATCTCTGAAAGGTAACTTGGAAGGTTGTTTCTATCCCTGTGAAGGCAGTTTAGTCTCACTGACTTTGCTGGCCCATCTCAGACAACAAGCAGGCTCAGAACACTGAGCTCACTGGTGTCCAAGAGTTAGCTAAGAGGAGTCCGTTGTCAGGAAATCTGGGTTGCTAGTCTAAACGTGGTTCTTCTCACCAATTTTGTAAGTCTCTACCACCAACAAAGGATTAAATGTTTATAACCACAGATTTGTGAATGGCATATGCAGCCGGAATCCTGAATTGAAGAAAATAAGTGAATTGATTTAGTAACAGCCACGCCTTATTGATCTAATCTTTGTTGTCCCCTAGAACAAAATAACCTGTTTGCTAAGAAAAAGATTCTGATAGTAGCATATTGAGAGCCCCCTAAATTCCACAGTGACTTGTTAGGAGATAGAAAGAAAAGCAACTTTGTTTTCTCCAAATTAGAAAACAGATTTACTTGTCTTTCCTCAGCTATTAAAGAGGACTTTGGCAGGGAAAGAAACAGAGACCATTGAACTAAAACACACTAATTACCTAGAAATTTACTGACTCACCCACACCTCTCACCTTGTTTCAGAAAGGATTTCAGGTGGCTTTTGAGAGTTGCTAAAATATGCTAGGATAGCATTTGGGCTCTAAATTTCCTAGTAACACGAAATTAGGAACCTTGTCAGCTTCACAGCTCACAATATCCATTAGATAAAATGACTGCTCAGGAGAGTTACAGTTATTCCTGGTCCTCATTGCAAAGTCCAAGAGTCTTTATAAATAGAGCAACTAGGTGATATAACAGATATTTCAACAGTATTCTTACAATAGATACAAAAGGGGCATCCAAGGGCTGTTTCTTTTTTTTTTTTAATTAGACTTTAAGTTCTAGGGTACATGTGCATAACGTGCAGGTTTGTTACATATGTATACCTGTGCCATGTTGGTGTGCTGCACCCATCAACTCGTCAGCACCCATCAATTCATCATTTATATCAGGTATAACTCCCCAATGCAATCCCTCCCCCCTCCCCCCTCCCCATGACAGGCCCCATTGTGTGATGTTCCCCTTCCCGAGTCCAAGTGAGCTCATAGTTCAGTTCCCACCTATGAGTGAGAACATGCGGTGTTTGGTTTTCTCTTCTTTTGATAGTTTGCTAAGAATGATGGTTTCCAGCTGCATCCATGTCCCTACAAAGGACGCAAACTCATCCTTTTTTATGGCTGCATAGTATTCCATGGTGTATATGTGCCACATTTTCTTAATCCAGTCTGTCACTGATGGACATTTGGGTTGATTCCAAGTCTTTGCTATTGTGAATAGTGCCGCAATAAACATACGTGTGCATGTGTCTTTATAGTAGAATAATTTATAATCCTTTGGGTATATACCCAGTAGTGGGATGGCTGGGTCATATGGTACATCTAGTTCTAGATCCTTGAGGAATTGCCATACTGTTTTCCATAATGGTTGAACTAGTTTACAATCCCACCAACAGTGTAAAAGTGTTCCTATTTCTCCACATCCTCTCCAACACCTGTTGTTTCCTGATTTTTTAATGATTGCCATTCTAACTGGTGTGAGATGGTATCTCATTGTGGTTTTGATTTGCATTTCTCTGATGGCGAGTGATGATGAGCATTTTTTCATGTGTCTGTTGGCTGTATCTTATAGTGACCCTCCATATACACTGACAGCATTATATGCAATCCAGCACAAGCAATTCTGCAGAGGTTAGAATGGAGCTGGATGTCTGCAGCCATGAGCCCCACCCCATACAGATCTGGGAGTATGAATGGATACTACGGCCCCAGGCAATCCTGCCTGAAGATTGTTTTTCTCTCAACTGTCTCCTGATAAACTGTGCTGCTGAGAGCTCAAAATTGTGCACTATTACAATTGCCTGAAGTGTAGCTCTTCTAAATCCCCAATTAAGGGCAGGCCCACATGCCTTAAATGACCGTGTTGTGGAGGATATTTTCTGGAAAGAAAGAAGCTTAACAAGAACCAGTGCCTGAATAGAAAGCTCTCTCGTCCTGCTCTTGCAATGAGCTAAGGGTGTATCCCCTGGCAAAGCCAAGAGGTAATTTGACCTTTGCATAAATAAGGTGTGCATTGCTATCTCAGGTTAGATGGCATCAGCGGGTAGGGAGGCAGGGAAAAGTTGTTCTTGCACACTGCATCCGCGTGAAGGTTGTCCTCTAGTTGGTATAGCCATTGTTTGCAAGCTTTGTTTTCTAGCGGTGGATGCTGCTTCCAATGCTTACATTGTGCCTCTGCTTATTTAGAAAGAGAGCCGCCCTGTCAGTAACTGCTGCTTCTCGAGGGCAGCTTTTGTAGCCCAGCAGACTGTGCAAAGCTGGTTTTAAAGGAAACTGGGTTTCAGAGTGTCCTCTGTTAAAGGAGTACATTAGATCCTCCTACTTGCCATACAAGGGACATTTATGTACCAAGTCCCGGGACACTTATGTACAAAGTCCCCATCTTTCACATTACCAGTGCAGCAGTTCTTCTAGCACTGTGCGTTCCCCTCTAGGGCTGGTACATAGGCCCATACCTACCGATGATGCAGACCTGCCATTTCAGGAATAGCTTGGCAGATCTGCATGGGCAAAGGGACTCCAGAAGTGGATGTCAGTTTCAGAACCAATTTTCACCACCACGTTGATGCCTTCTGCTAGGTTTGAGGGCGGTTATAGCTTGGTCTGGAGCTTGGTGCCTGAAGGCCCTACTTTTATGGTCTTTTCTCCTACAACTTCTCTACTTCATGGGAATGAAATAGCTTAAATAGCATGCGCCAGCCCATGTATGAAGTGACGCCAGTCATTTAAAATGTGCCTGAGTGACTAACAAAGAAAACAACATTTGAAACCTATTTTAGGTATAGAGATAAGTCTGGAATATTTTACCAAGATATTCCCCTGAGTGAGAGAAATGAGATTGCAAGGAAAGGATGATGGCAAAAAGAAATACTTACTTTTTACTTTATAAACTTCTCTGTTATTGTTCTAGATAGATGGTTTTAAAAACTCATTTTAAAGAATTACAATCTGGTAGGCTGGGCAAGGTGGCTCATGCCTGTAGTCCCAGCACTTTGGGAGGCCGAGGAGGGAGGATCATGAGGTCAGAAGTTTGAGACCATCCTGGCTAACACGGTGAAACCCCGTCTCTACTAAAAATACAAAAAAATTAGCTGGGCATAGTGGCGGTTGCCTGTAGTCCCAGCCACTCAGGAGGGTGAGGCGGGAGAATGCTGTGAACGCGGGAGGCAGAGCTTACAGTGAGCCGAGATCGTGCCACTGCACTCCAGCCTGGGCGATAGAGCAAGACTCCGTCTCAAAAAATTAAAAAAATTTTTAAAAAAACAAATTACAATCTGGTAGTAGAGCTGGCTTGGGCTTTGGAGAGAGACAATGCTGGTCTCCCTGTATTCTATGACCCTTGTTAAATTACTGCAGCTCTGTGAACCTCTGTTACTTTGTGAAATGGGTATAATGTGCCTATCTCACAGGCTTCTTATGAGAAGTAGATGAAATAACATGATACAAATTGGTTAACACAGTGCCAGGCACACAGGCCCAATCAACATTAAAGCTACGTTTCTATTCCTTTCCCTCTGTGTTTTTATTTACATGGCTTGAGGTGATTAAACTTAGATAAAATTAGAACTGTAGCACATAGGAAAAATGAAATCTTGAATTTCTACTCCAGTTTATGGTTCATTCTAAATTCTTGAAAACTAGAGTAAACTGAACATACACCCTCCCACCCCTCCCCACTCCCAGTTGACACTTTATTCCCTAGCTTTGTTTGGAGCTCACCAACTACCCAAGAACAGAGTGGAACTAGTATTCAAATTGGCGTGGCCATAGGGCACTGCCAAAAAGATGACATTAGAGCCTTCAAAATGGGAAGATCATATCTTTGTTGGAGAGACACATTTATATCTAAATACTTAATCGACTCTGAAAAGTCAGATATGTTTCTCATTGTGCAAAAGTTCTCTTCAATAACTATAATGAGATGAATCACATGACCTTAAGACTGGATTTGAGGGGAGGGATTGTGCTTTTTCTTCCGTCTTCCCTCTTACCCTGTCTCCTTTGCCATTTCTTCCTTCCCTCTATCCTCCTCTTAATTTATGAAATTCTAAAGATATTTTTAAAAGTCCAAATTTCTTTCTGAACAGCAACATGGTTAACTCCTATTCGAAATCAGAAAGAGCTAGGCTACTTACCCATGAAAAATCCCCCCATAATCCATGAACTGGCTGTGTCTGAGTTTATGTTCACCTGCAAATTAAGGCTACTGTGTTCACAAGGAATATTAGCAGGAGTCATTATACAACATATATAATAACATAGTGGGACGATTTCCAAAAGAATTTACAAATGATGTTTGAAAATGCTTGTCTGATTGTTTTTAACAAATATTTATCCTAATATGTCCCCATCTACATATCCACTGGTTTAATAAAGAGTCAACATCACTTGGAGTCAAATCTGAGTGAGCCAGAGCCATTTGAGTACATGCTCTTCTTTTTTTCTTTTCTTTGTTTCTTTTTATGGTAATAAAAGAAGGAGATAATGACACTGGTTTGCTTATATGATTTGTAAACTAACTCTGAAAGTCTTTCCAAAAGAAAAGTTCCCAAAATGCGGTAAGTTTACCCAAGTCTCTGCTTTGAAGGAGCATACTGATCTAGATGTATGTATATTGCTGTGCTTACTAAACCAGGCCTATCACTTACTGACCTTCTCTCCTTTTTATTATCCACTGATAAAATTTAATTAAGGAGAAAAATATTGGAACATCAGGCTGATAGCCTTGGTTTTACTAACCTTTCCTGACTCCTGAGAGGTGAGAAAATTCTCCAAACAAGAGATTAGCCAAAAAAGAATAATAAATATCCTTCTTGACTTTGTGTTCTCTGGCAGGATATTTTATTCTTTGCTAGTTTTATGAATTTATGAACAGTTCTGAAGGCATTCTATGTGAATACGCTTAAATCAAGCGTGATTTTTTCATATGTTAATTTTATTTTATTTTTTTACTTATTTATTTTTAGAGACAGGGTCTTGCTCTGTCACCCAGGCTGGAGTGCAGTAGCATGATCATGGCTCACTGTAACCTAGAACTCCTGGGCTCAAGCAATCCTCCCACCTCAGCCTCCCAAGGCCCCACCTTAGCCTCCTGAATAGCTAGGACTACAGGTGCTCACCACAGAACACAGCTTGCTTATTTATTTATTTATTTAGAGACAGGGGTCTCACCACATGGCCTAGGCTGGTCTTGAACTTCTGACCTCAAGCAATCCTCCCACCTCAGCCTCCCAAGGCTCTAGGATTATAGGCATGAGCCACTGCACCTGGCTTATATGTTAACTTTAATGTAACCTTTAAGTGTACAGGTTTTATCACTTACAGAGTAATCTTACCCAAATTACAAATAATTTGCCATTATGTGAAATAGAAAAGAGGGAATAACCCCAAAATGCTTAGAATTGAGAAAGTAAACTTTGTTTTCATCCCCAAATCAAAGATATGTTTCCCACCCTAGAAGGTGATGCCTGCTCTAAATAGTACAGCTAACAGCCCAGAGCAAGCACAATTATTGGCTTCTCTTCTGCCCTCTAGCCTGATCTATAGCAATAAATTCCCAGGGTGGCCATGCAATTACACACAACATGATCACTATCACAGCAGGCCCAGCTAGATATGGATACACAACATGATCACTTACCCAGTTGGCACCGTTCAATATGGTTAGAAAACATGATCACTATCACAGCAGGCCCAGCTAGATATGGATACACAACATGATCACTTACCCAGTTGGCACCGTTCAATATGGTTAGACAACATGATCACTACACAGCAGGCCCTTTTCAGTATGGATTCCTAACATGGCCATGACTAATACACCAGGCACCTTGCATGCAACTGAAATGCAACCACCATCCCTGCAAGAACAGCTTGATGGGGACGCATTATATTATAACTAACTCCACATGTGCACTCAGGTGTAGATACTCTGCAGAAGATCGTTTAGCACAGCAGGCTCTGCCATAGAAAAATTTGACCGCAGACATAGCAGAAACAGATATGGCCTTGCAGACAAGCTGTGATAGGACCTCCCAATGGGACTGCTAACGTGGCAGGCAATATTCTAAGTTTAGCCAAGTGCCAGTAAGAAAAAGCCTAATGATGAACAAAAGATCTGTAATTTACAAAACATCACAACAAATGGACCTGAAGAAAAAGACAAAGAGCACACTGCTTATGTTGAGGGTGGATTTTCCTGCATCCATACCACCAGCGCCTGTGGCAGGAAAGAACACATTTGACATTATCCTGCTACTCTCATGAGAGCAGATCCTTTTGATGGAAGGTGGTATGTCTCTGAGCTGCTTTGATGTGTGTGAAAATACACCAACTTTTTTGTGTATAGTAACATCATCAACTGTTATGTACAATACAAAAGAAAAGACTTTTAGGAAAATAAATGAAGTATTTCTTTTTTGCCAGTTTTAAAGAAGCAAATGGATTTGCAAGTTTGAAATCAAATTAACAAAAAGGGAGAAATTATTTTATCAAAAAGCTTTTCATTTATTTTTAAATGATATTACTCTCATAGACTCCAATTTGGCTGATCTGGAATGTGGCCCAGAAATATACATTTAACAAATATACCAGGTGATTCTTCACACAGCTTCATCTCATTTGTTCCTTTTTTCTTCTTCATCTTTTTCCCCCCCTAATTTTCATCTTTCTCTTCTTCTCCCTATGCTTTTTTGTCTCCTTTCTGTCTTTGGCTCTATCCTTCTCCATTTCTTTTTTTTTTTTTCTTTCTGTTTTTCCCTAGGTATGGGTAGGAAGATGCTGGGGGAGGGGTGGTGACAGGGATGGGAAGGTTGGTTGGACAGTTGTGAAGAAAAGAGGAGAAAGCAAATCCTGCCAATTTCATAAGCCTCAAGCCATGTTCCAAAACAGTATAAGGTCTCTGCGTATTCCCTGTGCCTCTTTAATTGTAGCACACAGATCATGCCACTTAATTTTCTAGTCATGGTTATAGATGGAGGTCATCAGAGTCAAGAGAAGATGGGCAGGGATCTTAGATGGAGCTTGCAATTATCCAAGTTTGTCTCCACCAAGTAAAATATGCTGCATTTAAAATTCTTACAGCAAACCTGGGATTGGAGCAGCTATTGTCTTAGAATCCCACCCATAGTCTTTGTAAATATTAAAGTTCCAGCTCTCATCTCTTCCCTCTGCCCTTGACCCAATCTCCATCTGTTTATGGGCCTTTTGCTTCTGTTGTTTTCTTTCATGGACTATTTGCTGAACATGGGTGCAGCAATATGGTTTGAAAAACCCTAATTCAGGAGGCAAGGAAACCTGGATCCACACCTGGCCCTGGCATTAGTCAACCTTGTGATCTTAGGTTTTGCAACCTCTCCAGTAGCATTGTCCTCAACTGTTAAAGAGAGGGGTTATCTACAGTGTTCATTTTAGTTCTAAAATTATACAGAATCAAAAGAAGTCATATTACTCTTCTGTACTGCTTCAAGATAAACAGGGCAGATGTGAATGATAACAAGTTTTCAGCATCCAGAATAGGTGACTTTTTGTCCTTAAAAAAAATTAAAACAAGCTAGAGTCAAAATATAAAGGCTGCCAAATTTCCTACTGCTTCTCTTAGACCATAATCAAAAGTAGTCTGCATGGTAAAATATAAACTTAAGAAGAGACTAATGTTTTAAATTGGCTTCTTAAATACTGGCTTCTTAAATTTCCTTATTATTAAGAATATATTTTTATCTAGGCTGGGTGCAGTGGCTCACGCCTGTAATACCAGCACTTTGGGAGGCTGAGGCAGGCAGATCACTTGAGGTCAGGAATTCAAGACTAGCCTGGGCAGACATGGTGAAACCCCATCTCTACTACAAATACAAAAATTAGCTGGGTGTGATAGCGCACACCTGTAATCCCAGCTATTAGGGAGTCTGAGGCAGGAGAATTGCTTGAACCTGGTAGGTGGAGGTTTCAGTGAGCCGAGATCGCACCACTGCACTCCAGACTGGGCAACAGAGTGAGCCTTTATTTCAAATATATATATATAAATCTTGATTATCTTTTAAAGAAAGTACCAGAAATTAAACACTTTGAATGGGTTAAGTCATCAATTTATTATTACCACAACCCATATTTAGATGCCCTTTGAATAACGTGAGAAAAAAATATTTTTCATTATTTTCTTAATGCTTATAAAAAAGATTAGACTGTGATATAGAATTAAGATATACAGGGCTCTTGGGACAGAAAAATCGCAGGGAGCAGTGGGGAAAAGAACTGACACTCGGCACAATCTCATCACCAGGCACTATACTAGACACTTCTAATTCATTTAACAAATAATTATTAAATACTTACTATGCCTAACCTAAGAGCTGAGCAAGGAATGAGGAACAAGAAAGACATAGACTTTGCCCTCATTTAATCCGGTAACAATCTTTAACAATCCATTATTATTGAACTATGTTCTTTTCACAGGTTACTTTGTATTTTATTGCAACTAATGAAGTTTACAATGTTTCCTCTGGTCCAGTGTAGTGACTCTCGCCTGTAATCCCAGCACTTTGGGAGGCCGAGGTTGGTGGATCACTTGAGATCAGGAATTCAAGATCAGCCCAGCCAGCATGGTGAAATCCCGTCTCTACTAAAAACACAAAAATTAGCCAAGTGTGGGGGCACATGCCTATAGTAGCAACTACTTGGGAGGCTGAGGCAGGATAATTGCTTGAACCCAGGAGCTGGAGGTTGCAGTGAGCCGAGATCGTGCCATCCCACTCCAGCCTGGGCGACAGAGTGAGACTCTGTCTCAAAACAAAAAACAGTGTTTCCTCTTACCCCTTGCAAGACATAAACATAACTTTCCTTTTCTATCCTACACCTGGTATTGGTGATGAATTAAGTGCTGTTGAGTAAAGAGCTGTTCAGGATCTACATAGCAGGTATTACTTCCTGTACTCAATTAACTAAATTAACGATATTAGGCTCTCACTTCTCCCATCTAGTCTGACAGAGAACTTCATCAGAAAATTTAACAACAGCCTGACATTTCCTTGAATTTCGTGGTTCAATATTAGTTTTTTTTTTTTTTTTTTTTTTTTTGTCAAATACACGTAACATAAAATTTACCATCTTAACCATTTTTAAGCATATAGTTCACTATTATTAAATATGGTCACATTATTGTGCAATCAATCTCCAGATTTTTTTAATCTTGCAAAACTGAAACTCTATAGTCATTCAATAACAACTCCCCATTTTCCCCTACTCACTTTCTATGAATTTGACTACTTTGATACCTCATATAAGTGGAATTATACAGTGTTTGGCTTTTTGTATCTGGTTTATTTTACTTAGCATATTATTTTCCAAGTTCATCCAATTTGTAGAATGTGTCAAAATTTCCTTCCTTTTTAAGGCTGATTAATATTCTACTTTCCTTTTCGGGCGCAGTGGCTCACGCCCATAATCCCAGCACTTTGGGAGGTCGAGGCGGGCAGATCACGAGGTCAGAAGATCAAGACCACCCTGGCTAACACGGTGAAACCCCGTCTCTACTAAAAATACAAAAACAAAATTAGCCGGGCGCGGTGGCGGGCGCCTGTAGTCCCAGCTACTCGGGAGGCTGAGGCAGGAGAATGGCGTGAACCTGGAAGGCGGAGCTTGCAGTGAGTAGAGATCGCGCCACTGCACTCCAGCCTGGGCGACAGAGAGAGACTCCGTCTCAAAAAAAAAAAAAAAAAAAAAAAAAAAA
>NC_045444.1:34265628-34340335 GCF_002776525.5 Piliocolobus tephrosceles | reverse complement strand
AAAAAAAAAAAAAAAAAAAAAAAAAAAAAAAAAAAAAAAAAAATCTACATTCTGTTTATCCATTCATCTGTTGGTACCTCTTGACTATCGTGAATAATGCTGCTATGAACATGGGTGTGCAAATATCTCCTTGAGATCTTGATTTCACTTCTTTTAGATATACCCCAAAGTGAAATTGCTGGATCATATGACAATACTATTTTTAATTTTTTGAGGAACTGCTAGACTGTTTTCTGTAGCAGCTGTACCGCTTTATGGTCACACCAACAGTGCACAGGGTTTCAATCTCTCTACCTCTTCTCCAACATGAAATTTTGTGTGGTTATTTTTTAGTGGCCACACTAACAGTGTGAGGTGATATCTCATTGTGGTTTTGTTTTGCATTTCCCTGATGATTAGTAATACTGAGCATCTTTTTGTATGCTTGGTGTCCATTTGTATATCTTTGAAGAAATGTCTATTCAAGTCATTTGCCCATTTTTAATTTTTTTTGTGGTTATTAAGTTGAATTCCATATTGTTTTTGTTTGAATATTTAATGTAACCAATAAAAAAGCAGGAAATGAATTTAGGGACCACCCGTTAAAAATCATAAAGAAGAAAACCGAGGTGTAAATTGGAGATAAATTTTCTGGTGTTTTGTGGAGCGGATCCCAGTTTCCATGCCCCACTGCATGTACATATTTTCTTTTTCTGTCTATCAGAACAAGGAGACAATTGTCAAAGGGGACCTTTCTTTTGTAAAGTATCGGATAGGCCTTCTCTGTGAAACTTCCACCCGTGTGCTGAGGAAGGTGAAACTAGGAAGTGGTGGAAAGGAACACTGGCAAATGCAAAGACTTCATGGCCCTAGGGTTATTGTTCTTAATCAGAGAAGATAAAAGTTATGACTAACCGTAACACTGGTTTACCAGCCTTATTATTATTTTTTTATTTTAAATTTCTTTTAGATGAGGTCTCACTCTGTCGCCCAGGTTGGAGTGCAGTGGCATGATCACAGTTCATTGTAGCCTCAACCTCCCAAGCTCCACTGATCCTCCCACTTTTGCCTACCAAGCAGTTGGGACTGCAGGCTCATGCCACTGCGCCTGGCTAATTTTTATTTTTTTATTTTTTAGAGATGGGGTCTCTCTGTGTTGTCAGGGCTGGTCTTGAACTCCTGGGCTCAAGCAATCCTCTCACCTTGGCCGCTCAAAGTACTGGTATTACAGGCATCAGCCATTGTGCCTGGCTGGTTTACCAGATATCTTGACTCAAGTTTGAGACTCTATGCCTGGTTGAATTTATGTCAGAAATTGGGTGACTCCTCCATAAAAATTAAATAGAAACAACACTGGCTAAGCATCTTTGAACTTTTTAGAGTACTTGTCTCCTCTCATCCCTGGAATAAAAAGGAGATATTGGGGAGAGAGGAAAGTGTTACAAACATTTCTTTTCCATAGATCATGCCTCTGGGACTTTCACCTTTCTCACTTCATCCGTCCAAACATTCAGTAATGCCTACCACACTTTCTACTAAGTAAGTAGGCTTTCAACTAAGTGTTATGAGGGTTCAAAGATGAGAAAGTATCCACTCTCAGTGTATACTGCCTAGCATAGGAGACAAAACACATACACAGTTAACTATGGTGCAACACAGAAAGTGATTATTATCTTAAGAGAAACCCACACCAAAAAAATGCTATGGGGAGAGAAACTATGGAGAGATTACATCTAGCTGATGGGCTTTGGAATATGTCAGAGAAAGCTGTAGGGAGGAAATACTAGCTGGTCCTTGAAAAAGATGTGAACAGGTGGAAATGGGGCAAGAAGTTCATTCTTGGCAGAAAGATAAACAATCCCATCAAAAAATGGGCTAAGGGCATGAATAGACAATTCTCAAAACAAGCTATACAAATGGCCAACAAACATATGAAAAAAGGCTCAGCATCACTAATTATCAGGGAAATGCAAATTAAAACTACAATGCAGTACCTCCTTACTCCTGCGAGAATGACCATAATTAAAAAATGAAAAAAAAAAAAATATTGGCATGGATATGGTGAAAAGGGAACACTTCTACACTGCTGGTGGGAATGTAAACTAGTACAACCACTATGGAAAACAGTGTCAAGATTCCTTAAAGAACTAAGAGTAGATCTACCATTTGATCCAGGAATCCTGCTACTGGATATCTGCCCAGAGGAAAAGTCGTTATACGAAAAAGACACTTGCACGTGCATGTTTATAGTAGCACAATTTGCAATTTCAGAAACACAGAACCACCCCAAATGCCCATCAATCAATGAGTGGATCAAGAAATTGTGAGATATATATATATATATATATATATGTATGAATACTATTCAGCTATGAAAAGGAATGAATAATGGCAACCTGGATGGAATTGGAGACCATTATTCTAAGTGAAAACTCAGGAATGGAAAACCAAACATCACACATTCTCACTTAGAAGTGGAAGCTAAGCTATGAGGATGCAAAGGCATAAACGTGTTACAGAGGACTCTGGGGACTCTGGGGGAAGGGTGGGAGTGGGATGAGGGTTTAAGACTACACGCTGGGTACAGTGTACACTGCTCAGGTAATGGGCGCACCAGAATCTCAGAAATCACCACTAAAGAATTTATCCATGTAACAAACACCGCCTGCTCCCCCAAAACCTATTGAAATAAAAAAAAAAAAAAAAAAAAAGAAATGTGCGAGCAAACACAAAAAGGGAGGAAGGACAGGATGCATTCCAGAATCAGGAACCCAAAGGATGGAGGATGGTGAATGCAAAGATGTAATCAACAAAGCTTACAGTCCTGGTTCTGCCTACTAATGGCTATTTAGTCAAAATACTTAGTTTCTCTCATTCTCAGTTTTTATTGTTGCCGATAACAGAATACCTGACAATCCCACAGTGTTATTGTGAATATGCAATAAAGTGTGTGAAAATGCTATATAAACCACAAAAAGCTGTATATATTGCTATGATCTGAATGTCCTTTAAAATTCATGTGTTACATCTTCATTGCCAGTGTGATAGTATCAAAGGGTGGGGCATTTAGGGGATGATTAAGTCAGGAGGGTGGCCCCTCATGGATGGAATTAGGAACCTTATGAAAAGGCCTAAGAGAGTGGATTCATTCCCTCTGTTTGTTCTGCCATGTGAGGACACAGAATTTGTTCCCTCCAGAGTATGCAGCAACACAGTGGCATCTTAGAAGCAGAAAGCAGCCCTCGCCAGACATGAAACCTGCCAGCACTTTGATCTTGGACTTCCCAACCTCCAGAACTGTGAGAAATAAATTCCTACTTTTTATAAATTACTAAGTCTTGGGTGTTAGCAGCACAAACCAATGAAACCAATGTGTTATAGCAGCACAAACCAATGAAGACACAAGAGGATAGAGTTCTTATTGGTAGGTTGGAGCCCAGTGATGGAAGGCTTGAACATCAAGCTAAGGAGTTTGAATAAGACACCTGCATCAGACCAAGCAAGGTCCTGCACTGAGACTTCCCATTGCTTCTACTTCTAGGGGAAATCCAGCTACTTATTTACATAATGTAATATAATCTAGTATACCAGCTGTGTACACATTTGGTAAATTACACACTCATAACTCACATTAAATCAATTTGCTACAGATTCAGTTTTAAGTGCAGCCTTCAAATTTCCCTGTTTTCCATTCCTACACTCTGACAGATATGTCCTCTGGCCTGTATATGGTGGCCACTATTTCAGGTTTCTTATTCTTATAACTACTACTCTTAGACCCACTCTAGGCCCCTCCTCGCAGCTCCACTGATCCCTAAAGAATAAACTCAGTCCTGATCTAGGAAACAGAAGCCACTAGTCATTTCAGATTGAAATTAATTTCCTCTTCACACAGGTGAAAACATTTAATTGATTAAAGATAAGTATATTTATACCAGACAATGTCTCAAAGAATCTTCAGTAGAAGTCTAACTTTCATTAGTTCTAAATTTCTGGTGGTTTTTATTTTATGCTAAACTTTTGGGTTGCCACTAACAATGGATTATTTGCAAAATTAAAACCATTCAAAATGAGACAAAATGAAGTCCTTGTGATGTAGTAGCCTTTTCATTCCTGTGGCCCACCCACCGCCTGCTGTCAGTTGTGGCACCATTTCTCCATGTCTACATGGTTTTGCCTGGACTACTGCTCGTCTAGCGCCAGTGGTCTCCTAACTAGATACTCTTTCCCAGTCTTGCCTTCCTCCTAGCCAGTTCCCACAATGATACCAGAGTACTCATTCCGAACATGCAAATCTGTTTGTGCCTTTCCTTTGCTTCTTAGCATGGCATATAGCCCTCCACAACCTCACCCCCTGCCACTGTTCCATCCATCACAACCCAAGCCCCAACATTCACATCCTTTATATCATAGCACACACCCACTGCACTCCAAGCAGACCATGCTGTTTCACAATTTCCTTCTTTTTCCATATGCTATTCCCTGGAATTTCTGATCAGTATCCTCCTATTCCACCGTCAGATCTCATCTGTATTAACTGTTTCTTTGCTAAGACTCCCTGACAGTGATGCCCTCTCATCCTCCCCCAACCTTGATCATCATTGATTCAGGCCTATTCTCAGCACTTCATGCAAAATTAACTCTGTGGGAGCATTATTTATATTGTGTTATCATTGTTTGTTTGCTTATCTGTCTCCTCACTAGATCCTGAGTCTTTTATTTTGCCAAGCCCTGATATCTAGGACAGTCGAGCCCAATAAATACTTGTTAAATGAAGAAATAGAGTAGCTATAGGTCCTGACTTTAGCAAGTACTCCACAAGTCTTAACTCTCTTTCACCCTTTCTCCTATCCCCTATTCTATTTATTTCCTAAGAACTCTAACTTCCATTTCAGCTCAACTCATATGGGGACCCCATCCACAAATGTCTACTTTTAGGGAGTCACTTTACCAATTGAGTGGAAGAGGTCATTTTCTGTTTTCAAGCAACATTCATCTAGAGTAAATGAAAAATCCTCACATTCAGCAACTATATTTCACTCTCTTGCACGAGTCAAGCTTTCAGTTATACATACATTCTGAAGAGAAATGAGTTTGCTATATTCATTCCTACCCTTGCCTTTTAAAACAGGATTTTATCCAACATAAGTAATGACAGGAAAGAAAAATAGAGATGATATCCCAACCAATTTAAACCAGAAATTTAGTCGAATATTTGATGCCCTTTCTGTGCCAGGCTAGGTGTGAGGCTAGATTTTTGCACATGTTCTTCTGTTCTTCTCTTTGGCTGGAATCATTTACCTGGTTGAGGTTTCTCAACCTTGGTGCAGTTGAAATATGCGGCCACATAATGCTTTGTCATTGTGGGGGATCTCCAGTGTTTCTTACAATGTTAACAGAATCCCTTGCCTCTACCCACTAGATGCCAGTAGCATCCCCAAGTTGTGACAACCATAAATATCTCCAGACATTGTCAAATGTACCCTGAGGGACAAAAATCACAACTGGCTGAGAATCACTGACCTAGCTGATTCTTGCCCATCTTTCATATTTTAACTAATATGACATCACCTGCTGGTAGCCTTCCTTGAACCCTCAGAATAAATCTAATGTCTCATTGTGTGTGTGTGTGTGTGTTTTGTTTTTATTTGTTTTTTTTTTGTTTGTTTTGTTTTTATTTGTTTGTTTTCTTTTAGACAGAATCTCTCTCACCCAGGCTGGAGTACAGTTGTGTGATTTTGACTCACTGTAACCTCCTCCTGCTGGGCTCAAGCGATCCTTCCACCTCAGCACTCCAGGTAGCTGGGACGACAGGTACATGCCACCACCCCTGGCTATTTTGTTTGTTTGTTTTTTGTTTTGTAGAAATGGACTCTCACCACATTACACAGACTGGTCTTGAACTCTTGAGCTCAAGCAATCCGCCTAAACTATTGAGCTCAAGCAATCCACCAACCTCAGACCCCCAAAAGTGCTGGGATCTCATAAATGTTTTTAATAACATCATATAACATTTCCTCATAGCATGTATCTAGGTTTGCAATTATGCAGTTATTAACATGCTTACTGTTTTTCTCCTAAGCTATAAGCTCCATGAAGGTAGAAACTGGCTCTGTTTTGCTCACTATTGTATGTTTTGTCCCTAGCACAGTATCTGGCTTATATTAGGTACTCCACAAACAAGTGGTAGCAAAACTTTAGCACTTTCCCTCAGTAGCAAAACTTTAAAAACTTCAGAGAAAACATAGGTGTGAGCCAAGGGCCAGACGTATCTAAGAAGCAATACCATTTGAAAGGGATGGGTGCTTTTGATAATATTCTTTCTATGTAATTGGGAGAGAGTGGAGAGCAGCTATGAACCTAATGTGGGAGGAAAGTCTATGAGAGACACTGTAGGGGAACGAAGAGACAGACAGAGATAGATGTTTGCATCTGCAAGAATTGTGCCATGGAGGCTACCACCCACAAGGAGCTGAGACTCATGTAATGCCTAGACTACAGGAAGGACTTTCCAATATCATGTTTAGATGGCAGGACTCTACCTGCATGAAAAAATGACAGCAACAGTAGCTGTGGCCCTTAAGGGAACCCAGCACAAGCTAGGGGAGCACATGTGGGATCTACTCCTGGCTTTTGATACATTCTGTATCTGTGGCTAAATCTGAAACAAAATCAACAGTTTATCTTTCCTTTAATGAATGAATAACAGATGATTTTCCTTTATGAAGATGTAAACAAGACAGGAACTAAAGTATTTCCACTTATCTATCTGCTGTCAAGACCTTCTAAATCAAGGGTCTTAAATTGTTCACATTTTCTTGCTCTAAATTTTTGTTTGTTTGTTTTGATTTGTTTATTTATTTCAGGGCTGGGTCTGGGCAGGAAAAAGATAGGCTTGATATGGTTTTGCTTAGGGAGTGTGTCGAGAAACCTCAAGGATTGTGCCATATCGAGGGTCTGGTAACAGTGAGGCCAACGCTAGGCCTGGCAGGGTGTGGTGGAGAGGGAGAGAGTGAGAGGGAGAGAGAGAGAGAGAGACAGGGAGAGAGTGAGAGGGAGAGAGAGAGAGAGGGAGAGAGAGAGGGGGAAAGAGAGGGAGAGAGGGAGGGGGGAGAGAGAGAGGGAAAGAGAGGGAGGGGGAGGGGAGAGAGAGAGAGGACTATATAGATAAAGGGGGCTGCCTGCAATGAGCTGTGGCCTTCCGAAGAGGGATACAGTGAACAGGCAGTCAGACAGCACAGAAAATAAATCAACACCCAACTTCTTCACTGTCCCCGGCCCCCATATCTGCTGTTTCTCCTCATTGGTAGCAATCGAACCCTGAAGCAGGCAAAACTGCCTGCTGATTCAGTCCACAAAGATGAGTCCCTTGGGGGCCCAAGGAAAGGAGAGGAAGGATGGAAACAGGAGAGGGGAGGGTGGCAGAAAACATCCAGCACAGTGTCTCACTGTGTACCACTTCCAGAGGGTGGACCATAACCTTATTTCAGGCTTGACACCAACAATTTGTAAAATAGCATTGAATTTGGGACATAGAGTTTTTACTGGGAGATGGTATATATGTTAAAAGTAGATATGACATAAAGAAATCCTACATGTCTGTCCCAGAGAGTTGATAATTTAGTCTGAGCCAATACAATGGCTCAGACTGAAAACTAGGCTAGCACCCACCTCCAAGCCCCCTGTGACACTCTTAAGCATGGCTGCAGGAAAGAGACTGAAGGAACAAAACTTAACTATACCACCACCTCTCTCCTTTAGGGGTGTGATAGGATCACACAATACTATCATAAATCTTCTCTTTCATTTTGCTATGAAGGAAGTAGAAGAGGCAGAAGTAAAGAAAAGCCACGGCCTGAGATATGAGTGAAAGTTTGAGCTTTTTTTTTTTTTTTTTTTTTTTGCAGGGAGGGAGGGAGTAAGAGAAGCAGTTGCTGTTAGGATGAGAGGGACCTCAGGGCAGCAGATGAGTAAAAAGGAATGTTAGGTTGTTTGACTGTGTGTCATTCAATATTACATTCTTTTCCCTCTGGAATTTTCTAAAACACCTAAGAAAAGATTTAAATTGCATCCCAGGTTTTTATTTGAAGAAGAAACTGGATAGAGACCCCAAGTTATCCCAGCCTTAATTTAGGCTACAGAAGCAAAGAACAGATGGCCATCTGGACAGAGAGTCTTTTCTAGGAGGAAAGTACAAAAAGTATGGGAACTCAGAGATGGCAGCCTCCACGTAGGGCTAGGTGAACTCTTTTACCCTCATTCCCATTTTCCAGGAAGAGAAAACACTTTCATCAAGTGCAATATGAAGGGTTTATGGGTGAAGAAGTACAGCTCAGCTCAACATACTAATAGACTCAAATATTTAAGGAATGGGTTGGCAGCCACACTTACAAATAGACTCCCTTTCAAGATAACAAAGACTACTAGGGATGACTATACTTGCTGTCTGAGATCAAGCCTTGGCTTCTGCCTGTCCCATCATCTCTTGAGTCCTGATCTGGGCCTGTTGCCCATGCTCCCATCTGTCCTGCTCACTGCTTGGCACTCTTTCCCATTCATAACCTCAGCCTCCACGTGTTTGTGCCTTTGATGAGCCCCTTCTGCAAACTCTAGCCCTAGCATGGGTGTGAATTGCAAGTTGTGAGAACTGCTTTTCTCAACAATATATTTCTTCCAGTCTTGTTCAAAATTCTTGACACTATCTTGGCTCTACATATATACTATTCCTATATCATTACCAGAAGCGACTGGGGTCTGATGCTAAACCAAGTTAAGAGCACATCAGCCTGGCCAAGGCCAACTATCTCAAATTGCTGCAAACCAATATTGTATCACTGATATTTATTAGATTTTTTTCCTATAAGCGCAGCACTTTGCATGAATTATCTCACGCAATCTGGAGGAAATACCTATATGTAAGAGAAAACTACCTTTCCTGTTTTATAGATGAAAATACCAAGAACGACAAAGGTTGAGTGACTTTCATAAGGTCAGGCAGCCTGCTGGCGGAGCTGGGGTTGGAACCCAGGCGTTCAGACTTCCGAGCCTGTAATTCAACCACTATGCTATATGTGCCCAAAATGTGTCTCACCCTCCAGAAAGGAGATGACCCAGGACCTTCACATAAGCCATGCCTTCTTGTCTGGAGCACCTTCCCTCATGCTGTACATGGTGGGCTCCTTCTCGCCCTTGAAGTCTGTTTCCATGTGTCCTACTCATAGAGGCCTAGACTGTCTCTCCTGTTTGTATACATCCTGTTCTTCTCCTTCATTGCATTTATCTCAATAAATATTCCTTTGCATGTTTACTGTCTAATGTCTTGTCTTGCTCTGCAAGTGATGGGACTGGGTATGTTTTGCTCAGCACCATATTCCAACACTCATCTCAGCAACTGACCCATAGTAGACATCACACCTTTCAAATAGAGGAATAAATGAATAGACTCCCTTCTGGTATTCTCATCTTAGAACCTTCCAAAGTTCCATATACTACCTAAATTATTTAGTCTGTGGCAAATGCTTTTTACTGTTTGCTTACTGCTGAGAAGTAAGTACCCTCTTTTCCTCTGAGGGTAGGTTTTACTTATTTGTAGATAAAAGTCTTTTGAGGTCCAATTTGCAATGAGCAAGTTTGTCACAATCAGATAACCTAATATCAGTTCAAAATGCCTTGTGATTATAAAGTGGTAAGATTGCGTGTGTGTGGCCTACAGAAGAGGGGTGCTGATGGCTGCCTAATGTCAGCAGTCCTAAGCAGTGTACAGTCTACAGGGTGCAACTCAATTGGTTGCATAAGTTCTAGCACATCTGTTTAAAATAACTTTATTGCTTTCTAATTAGGGTTTCCATGTGCCTGTTTAGCCTAGAGTCCTCCAACCTTTTGAATCTAGGATCCCTTTATAATTTTAAAAATTATTGAGGGCTGGGCACAGTGACTCATGCCTGTAATCCCAGCACTTTGGGAGGCTGAGGTGGGTGAATCTCCTGAGGTCAGGAGTTCAAGACCAGCCTGGCCAACATTTGAAATCCTATCTCTACTAAAAATACAAAAATTAGCCGGGCATGGTGGTGGATGCCTGTAGTCGCAGCTACTTGGCAGGATGAGGCAGGAGAATCGCTTGAACCTGGGAGGCGGAGGTTGCAGTGAGCCAAGACTGTGCCACTGCACTCTAGCCTGGGCAACAGAGCAAAAGTCTGTCTCCAAAAAAAAAAAAAAAAATTATTGACGACCCTCAAAGAGTTTGTAATAAGAATTATATCTATTGATATTTACTATACTGAAAGTTAAAAATAAGAATCTTAAAACATTTATTGTTTTGGTTGAAGTATATATATATTATACACATATACCTATAGCATACATATGTGTATATACTTGCTACATGTATATACACACATGTATGTATATATACCCATATACAGCATATACATATAGTATTGGTATATGTGGGTGGAAAAAGAAGAAGTATTTTTTAATAGCCCTTTTAGATAATTGTGGATATTCTGATACTATACCAAAATTCAACAATTGGTAGTTCTTAAAGGCTAGTTCAATATAAAATATGGAACCCTATCAAGAAAATTTTGTACTGTTACATTAAAGTTCATCCTCTATCTTGCACTTTGAATGGACCTAGGAGTAATTTTGTAATGTCATGTATTTGGTCACTTGGAAAATACCGTTGACTGAGTTAGGCACATTTTCTAGTATCATGTGACCAGATAATGCCCCTGTAAAACAGTATAAGTCTGAGACTGGAAAATGGTTTCAGAACTAGGAGAGGAAAAATAATGTGGGAGAGGAGAGACTCAGTTATAGACAAGATAAGCAATTTTTATTACAATGTATCTGATATGGTTTGACAATTTTTGTTACAATGTACTTATATGGTTTGGGTGTCCCCACCCAAATCTCATCTTGAATTGTAGTTCCCATAATCTCCATGTGTCGTGGGAGGGACACAGTGGGAGGTAATTGAATCATGGGGGTGGTTTCCCCCATGCTATTCTCATGATAGTAAGTTTTCACGAGATCTCATAGTTTTATAAGTGGCTTCCCCCTTCCTTTAGCTGTCATTCTTCTCTCTCCTGCCACCATGTGAAGAAGGACTTGTTTGCTTCCCCTTCAACTATGATTGTAAGTTTCCTGAGGCCACCCCAGCCATGCTGAATTGTGAGTCAATTAAATCTCTTTTCTTTATAAATTACCCAGTCTCAGGTATGTCTTTATTAGCAGCATGAGAATGATGAGGTTTATTAGCAGATGATGTCTTTATTAGCAGATGAGAACGATAAACTCTGCCTTAGTTTGCCTATGATATGCTTTAGTAACAATCTTCATGGTCAGTATGTCTTGCTGCCTTCTGCAAATTCCTGTTTCTCAGAATATACAGAAATGTGAGTTTGCTTTTTAGTGGAAAAAGGAGGAGGAGGAGGGAGGAATTCAGGGAGGAGATGTCTTATAGGCCAGAATTTGCCTTTTGGCAGAAATTTGGCTACTCCTTACCGGTCCGATTTAAGCTCTTACTTCTGGCTAATTACACTACATCTCTCTCTCTCTGGGGTGCTGATGGTAGTATTCCATGGCTATTAATAAATGCCTCATGACATTTGGGAGAGTACTACTTTGTGAGTGAGGACAGCTTTATTAATTTGGGTGGCAAGACTTTGTGTTTAAAATGAAAAGCACCTTTAAAGAATGTGGAAGTCAGAGTTGTTCTCAGGGTGGAGCACAGTTCTCTATAAGCATATTGTGTTCACAGTCAAGAGCAGTGAATAGAGAAGTAAGCCCATCTTTCAATGTGCAATGTTGAACAAACCAGGATGTTGCGTTTTCACAGCTGGTGCTAGGCTTGGGGAGCCAGGCTGAGGGGGCCATGGAGGTAGAATCTGGATGAAATGGGAGACAGAGGATAACAGGCTATATTAATTATTACATCCATGCACCTTGGCTGTTGTCAGGGAAAACAACATTTTCTGGGTTTCTTTGGCATCTTCTCTGACTCTAAATGGTGCAGGCAGAGTTCTGCTGGGCAGAACTTACTCCACCCTGAGAATTTTAGGTATCCACCAAAAACTCACAGTAGCACCAGGCCAGTGAGCCTGAAACACTGACGAATATCACTGACTGGCAGGCCTTACTCTGAAACTGTGAAGGCAGATCACTGGGGGTGACATGGTGATGGAATTTCAGAAATGGGTCAGCAGCTACCTCACGTTCCTGCACTATGATGGATGATATGGACGCTGCTGGAAGCCCTGTCTGGTGAGTTGGAATCAAGAGAATGTGACTAATCTGCTGTGTCAATGGCCAAGAGAGAAAAGATTATGAAACAGGAGAAAGGGAAAGAGAACCAGAATGTTTTTCTTCTCATGAGGAGAGGCTCATTGAAGAAAGCTCAACCTAAACAAGGCTGTTCATTATAACAAAAAGAATGGTGCCTTGTATTTTACAAAGCACTTTACCATTATGGAGCATTTTCACATTTTACATTACCATAGTTGCAACTCACTACAACCAAATGAGGAAGGCAAAGGGAAAAGTGAGCCTCACAGCTTGAAGGAATGCTTGGAAATATTTTTTCTTTTTGAGACAGACTCTCGCTCTGTCGCCAGACTGGAGTGCAATGGCGTGATCTCGGCTCACTGCAACCTCCGCCTCCGGGGTTCAAGCAATTCTCCTGCCTCAGCCTCCCGAGTAGCTGGGACTACAGGTGCCCACCACCATGCCCAGCTAATTTTTGTATTTGTAGTAGAGACGGGGTTTCACCATGTTGGCCAGTATGATCTTGATCTCTTGACCTCGTGATCCGCCTGCCTTGGCCTTCCAAAGTGCTGGGATTACAGGCGTGAGCCACCCAGACCGGCTGGGAAATAGTTTTAAAATAAGGAAATATACAAGTTGTAAAAGCTGCCCATATATTGAAGCCACAAGGCTTTTCCTTGGTGTAAAGCTAAAGATAGCAATGAATGCCAATATGAATGCTTTTTTGGAAATTTTCTTTCTGATGTCATGAAAAACAAGAAGGATCTAACCTTTCTTTCAAATGTAGAACATTCACCATGTGAACAGAAGGTATTCTGTTTTGGATATTTCTGATGAGATCTTTACATTTTTCTTTTCTTTTTTCTTCAAAACAAGAAAAAAGCCTTCTGGTGACTTTCCCTTTGCCTTTGTCTTTATTACTCCAAGGTCATTAATAGTTGACAGTACACACCACTCTAGTAATAAATATATGTTTGGTACTTGGGTAAAATTGCTAGCATCTGGGGCTGTCTCAGCCTTAAGCTGCCACTGGCTTCCTCTATACCTAGAGTCAATAGAACTGGGTTGTAATCTGCGATGACTAGCAAAAGATTCAACTTCTTTGAGCCCAGGTTTCCTATCTGTAAAATGTGATAGTACCTACTTCATAAGTGTTGTAAGAGCTAGAATAAAGGAGACATCACACAGACAAAAGTATACAGAACAAGTGCACAGTATGTTAGTATCCAGTAGACTCACTCAATGCTGTGCTGGAGTTGATTAGTATGAGTGCACAAGAGCTGATTATTATATTTCCAGGAATTCTGCTAGCCAACTGCCAAACCATTGGCAGCTTGAAACTGACTGTGGTGGGAAGATTTACACCACAAAAATCAACAGCCACAAATCAGGGTTCGTCCCCAGCTAGTGGCTAAAGATTTACAAGCACACCACCACTGCTCATGATAATATATGTTTTGCTCTTGGTTTTCAATTTCCTATTTGGTAATGTTCTAAAAATATGATGAACTAAATATTTTGGGGATATATATGTCTTTAAAAATATAAGAAATATTCTTTCACTGGGGCAGAGCCTCTGTTGAGTTAAAGCATCAGTGAAAAAAATTATGGGATTGGATTCCAGGTATCAGCAAGCTTGATGGTTATGGGAGACATTTTTGGCTGCCTACTCAGCAACCATTCCTCATTCCCCCCAACCCACCTTTACCCCTTTTCCCTCATGAAAGAACTAGATCCCTTGATTTCAAGCAAGGTAGGGCCCAACCCTAATTTCCAGCCCCAGGGATGGATAGTGATTGCTCTGGTCAGTCACAAGAATGTGAGTATCCTCCACCAGTGACTGGTCTAGCAATGGACATATGACTGAGTTCTGGCTTTCATTCTCAAATGAAAGAAACAGACTCCTATTGGAAGAAAGCTCCTGAGCCCTTTTCTGTCTATTCACTTTGGTTTGAGGATATGATGCCGTGTGACCATTAGGCAACAGGCAGGCAGGAAGGAAAAAAACCCAGCTCCCTGAGGACATCTGAGCAGAATAGTAGAGAGTGTCTATTTCTGTGACATCACTGAGCCACTGATTGAACTCTGGACTTGCCTGTCTTTAATAATAATGGTTTAAACTGTAATTATATCTCTGTGATTTGTATTCAAAAGCATTCCTATCTAATATAGGGAGGGCAATATATTGCAAATGTAGTTGTCTTTTCAAAGTTTCCCAGATTATAATTTGTAGTTGAAGAAAAAAAAAACCATCTTTTTGGGTTCTTTTTCAAATAAGCCTACTTATGAAGCCCATCCTAGCTCTAATCTCAAAGACCACAGAGATCCGAGATTGGGGGCCATATTATGGGGAAGAGAAGACAGGCAAAGAATGGGGACTTCCCTCTGGATTTGTGTGGATTTGTTCAGCTATTATAATTGAGTCAAGCAGGGATGGACATTACTGAAGTTCTGAAAGAGATTTGTGCACTGACATCTTGAGATCCCACTTTTAGGATATTTTTCTAGGTATAATATTGTTAGGATCTTTTTAGGATTACTCTTAGGATCATTTTGTCCTGAGTTATTTTGCAAGCTTGCCAAAAAGGTTATCTGGGGAATTCACTCAGAGCTGGCAGAACAACAAAAGAAGTTTTGGGGGATATGGTGGTGGGACACTGCAAAAGCTACACCTATTACCCTTTCAAAGAGAGAAACGAAATTTGAAAAGAATACGCCATCATACCTGTGAGAAAATAGGCACCTGAAGAGGATGAGGATTTTCTAGCGGAGGAAATAGTAAACTAGCATGTGTAATACTGGCCAGGTATCAGAATCTGCCTCTGATCCCCTAAAAGACAGGATTCTTGAAGCCAAGCCAGTGCCATGCTAGCAGCAACAGAGCATGAGGAAGAAGCATTTTGAAGAAGCAGCAGGCTAGGTAGGTCTTGTTTCTGGAGGCAGATGTAGAGAAATCTGCGCATGTCTGGATGGTTTCTGAGTGCCCTCATCCCAGGGGCTTTTGCAGACTTGCTATAGGAGCAGCAGGCACAGGAAACAGGAAATGGGATACAGGAGGGTGTGAAAATAGCCCTATGTTCTTCATCTTCCCACTGCCCCAGTTCCTGGCTCATCTCTTCTCTGTGTAGCCTGTGATCGTGTCTGTTGGTAACTCCTTCCCGTACCCCAAAGCCTATAAGCTTCAGAGAGCTCAGCTGCCAGGCTAGTGCCCAAAAGGGACAATAACGATAGTGAGAAGCTACATTCAGGGCCCTTAGCACTGGGAAATGGCAGAGAATGGTAGGGAGTCTATGAATGACCTCCAAGGCTGTTTAGAGCTTATGAAGTCCTTCTTTCTCCTTTTGCTGAAAACTCCCATGGAAGTGAAAGGAACCTCTGTCTGGTTTATTTCAAAGGGAGGTTTGTAAAAAGAAAAAAAAAAAAAAAAAAAAAACATACTCAACATTATCCAAGTAGCCTCTTACTGGCTAATTTTTAGAGCTAAATATCTTGACTGCTTTAAAACATTTCTTTTTCATATTACACAAAAGAACTGAGGATGGGGTCTGACAATTAGATGCATGTTCCATTTATACATTCTGTTTCTTGCTAGGGAGGTAGCCACTGTGTAAGCCTTTTCAGAAACTATTTTTAGGGAAAAACCACTCACTGATAAGAGTTCATCAGAATCAAATCAACTTAGGAGGACAGTTACTGCAAAGTATTCTTGTTATTTGGGATCAATGAACTCCAAATCCCTTGAAGCTGTTGCAGACCCACAAAATAAGTCTGTTCACCTGTTCACTTGCTAGTGAGAAAAGTAAACAAGAATGTGCCAGGGGCACTTTTGAGGCATGGCCTGTATTTGGGGGGTATGAGTGGAATTCCAGAAGTTATGTGTAAATGAATAAGCATAACACCACTTCACTTCCCTCACATGCAGGAAGCAGGCACAAAAAAAAGGAGTGTCTGTCTGTGTGTGTGTGTTTAAGCAATAATCCTGCTACAATTACATCATTCAAAACAACACTATAAATAGTTTCAGTGACAGAGACACATGCAAGTTATCTCAAAAAATATGTGCTGAGAGCAGTTCTTCTCCTACTCCTGCTGTTGGTGATTTAAAACATTTGGGAACCCAGGAAAACCACATATCCTAGCCACAGGAAGAACAGGAACTGGAGTAGACTCAGGTAAAAGGGAGAAGAGGAATTTGTCCAACTCCACACAGGTGGGCTGCCATCCATGTGACAACCAGCTACGCTTGGTGGGCCTGAGCTTCCACCTCATTATCTTTGCTTTCTCATAGTTTTTGCTTCCTCATCTTACTCAGAGTTTCTGTTGCCATGTGTTGGTCTAGCTTCTCTAGCCACGTGTTGATCCACTGTGCATTACAGTTTCTCTCAATATACCCTTTCAGCCCCAGAACTTGCTTCTCCTTGCCTCATTCACCAAGTGTCTTAATCCATTTGCATTGCTATAAAGGAATACCTGAGGCTGGGTCATTTATAAAAAGCAGAAGTTTATTTGGCTCATGGTTCTGCAGACTGTACAAGAAGCACAGGGCCAGCATCTGCTTCTGGTGAGGACTTCAGACTGTTTCATGGCGGAAGGCAAAGGGGAGACGGTGTGTCATGTGGCAAGAGAGAGGGAGCAAGAGAGAGGTGCAGAAGGTACCAGGCTCCTTTTAACAATCAGTGCCAGCAGGAATCAAGAGCAAGAATTTACTCATTACCAAGCCATTCATGAGGGTTCAGCCCCCATGACCCAAACACTTCCCATCAGGCCTCACCTCTAATATTGGGGATCAAATTTCACCACGTGACTTGGCAGAACCAAACAAACAATCTCCAACCATAGCACCAAGTATCTTCTCATCCTTTTTCTTGGGAGAGAATTTGATGGTCCTGTTTATCTTTTTCTATACTGCTGGCCATCCTGAGGATTGATTGCCCTTGGGTACAGCCGGTTGTAAACTAGGAATAAGGTCACGTGGTTCAAAGCATGACAGTCGTTTTTGTTTGTTTGTTTGTTTGTTTTTAACAACCAGTCTCTTTCTGTAGCTCAGGCTGGAGGGCAGTAGCAAGCTCATAGCTCACTGTAAGCTCCAACTCCTGGGCTCAAGTGATAGTCTCTCTTAAACCTCCCTAGTAGCTGGAATGACAGGTGTACACCACCACACATGGCTAATTTTTAAAAACATTTTTCAGTAGAGATAGGGTCTCAGTATGTTGCCCAGGTTGGTCTTGAACTCCTGGCCTTAAGAGATCCTCTTGCCTTGGCCTCCAAAAGTGCTGGGATTGCAGGTGTGACCCACCATGCCCAACCCATGGCAGTTTTGGGCAGTCTCCTACTTAGAGTCAATGAACGGGGTAGTTCCTATTAATAATGGTAGGCACCATGGTTGACATGTCTAATGTACATGTGTGAGTATGTAGTTAAAATATCCTCTTGGCCAGGTGCAGTGGCTCACACCTGTAGTCCCAGCACCTTGGGAGGCCAAGGCAGGCAGATCACCTGAGGTCAGGAGTTGGTCACCTGGCCAACTTGGTGAAACCCCACCTCTTCTAAAAATCCAAAAACTAGCTGAGCATGGTGGTAGGTGCCTGTAATCCAAGCTACTCAGGAGGCTGAGGCAGGAGAATTGCTTGAATCTGGGAGGCGGAGGTTGTAGTAAGCCAAGGTCACACTACTGCACTCCAGGCTGGGCAACAGAGAAAGACTCCATCTCAAAAAAAAAAAAAAAAAAAAAAAAAAAAATCCTGAGGTGGCACTGAGATGGCCGAATAGGAACAGCTCCAGCCTCCAGCTCCCAGCATTAGCAACACAGAAGATGGGTGACTTCTCCATTTCCAACTGAGGTACCGGGTTCATCTCACTGGGACATCTTGGACAGTGGGTGCAGGACAGTGGGTGCAGCCCAATGAGTGAGAGCTGAAGCAGGGCGAGGCATTGCTTCACCCAGGAAGTGCAAGGGGGAAGGGAATTCCCTTTCCTAGCCAGGGGAAACCGTGACACACAACACCTGGCAAATTGGGTCACTGCCACCCTAATACTGCACTTTACCAAGGGTCTTAGCAAACGGCACACCAGGAGATTATATCCCACATCTGGCTCAGAGGGTCCCATTCCCACGGAGCCTTGCTCATTGCTAGTACAGCAGTCTGAGATCTAACTGCAAGGTGGCAGCAAGGCTGGGGGAGAGGCGCCCGCCATTGCTGAGGCTTAAGTAGGTAAACAAAGGGGCTGGGAAGCTTGAACTGGGTGGAGCTCATCGCAGCTCAAGGAGGCCTGCCTGCCTCTGTAGACTCCACCTCTGGGGACAGGGCATAGACAAACAAAAGGCAGCAGAAACCTCTGCAGATGTAAATGTCCCTGTCTGACAGCTTTGAAGAGACTAGTGGTTCTCCCAGCATGGAGTTTGAGATCTGAGAACAGATAGACTGCCTGCTCAAGTGGGTCCCTGACCCCCAAGTAGCCTAATTGGGAGACATCCCCCACTAGGAGCAGACTGACACCTCACACCTCACATGGTCGGGTACACCACTGAGACGAAGCTTCCAGAGGAATGATCAGACAGCAACATTTGCTGCTCAACAATATTCACTCTTCTGCAGCCTCCGCTGCTGATACCCAGGCAAGTAGGGTCTAGAGTGGACCTCAAGCAAACTCCAACAGACCTGCAGCTGAGGGTCCTGACTGTTAGAAGGAAAACTAACAAACAGAAAGGACATCCACGCCAAAACCCCATCTGTACGTCACCATCATCAAAGACCAAAGGTAGATAAATCCACAAAGATGGGGAAAAAGCAGTGCAGAAAAGCTGAAAATTCTAAAAATCAGACCACCTTTCCCCATCCAAAGGAACACAGCTCCTCACTAGCAATGGAACAAAGCTGGATGGAGAATGACTTTGATGAGTTCAGAGAAGGCTTCAGACGATCAAACTTTTCCAAGCTAAAGGAGGAACTACGAACCAAGCACAAAGAAACTAAAAACCTTGAAAAAAGATTTGACAAATGGCTAACTAGAATAACCAATGTAGAGAAGTCCTTAAACGACCTGATAGAGATGAAAACCATGACATGAGAACTATGTGACAAATGCACAAGCTTCAGTAACTGACTTGATCAACTGGAAGAAAGGGGTATCAGTGACTGAAGATCAAACAAATGAAATGAAACAAGAAGAGAAGTTTAGAGAAAAAAGAGTAAAAAGAAATGAACAAAGCCTCCAAGAAATATGAGACTACATGAAAAGATCAAATCTACGTCTGATTGGTGTACCTGAAAGTGACGGGGAGAATGGAACCAAGTTGGAAAACATTCTTCAGGATATTACCCAGGAGAACTTCCCCAACCTAGCAAGGCAGGACAACATTCAAATTCAGGAAATACAGAGAACGCCACAAAGATACTCCTCCAGAAGAGCAACTCCAAGACACATAATTGTCAGATTCACCAAAGTTGAAATGAAGGAAAAAATGTTAAGGGCAGCCAGAGAGAAAGGTCGGATTACCCACAAAGGGAAGCCCATCAGACTAAGAGCAGATCTCTGGGTAGAAACTCTACAAGCCAGAAGGGAGTGGGGGCCAATATTCCACATTCTTAAAGAAAAGAATTTTCAGCCCAGAATTTCATATACAGCCAAACTAAGTTTCATAAGTGAAGGAGAAATAAAATCCTTTACAGACAAGCAAATGCTGAGAGATTTTGTCACCACCAGGCCTGCTCTACAAGAGCTCCTGAAGGAAGCACTAAACATGGAAAGGAACAACTGACACAAGCCACTGCAAAAACATGCCAAAATGTAAAGACCATCGATGCTAGGAAGAAACTGCATCAACTAATGGGCAAAATAACCCACTAACATCATAATGACAGGATCAAATTCACATATAACAATGTTAACCTTAAATGTAAATGGGCTAAATGCTCCAATTAAAAGACACAGACTGTGGCAAGTTGGATAAAGAGTCAGGACACATCAGATTGCTGTATTCAGGAGACCCATCTCATGGGCAGAGACACACATAGGCTCAAAATAAAGGGATGGAGGAAGATCTACCAAGCAAATGGAAAACAAAAAAAAGGCAGGGGTTGCAATCCTAGTCTCTGATAAAACAGACTTTAAACCAACAAAGAGCAAAAGAGACAAAGAAGGCCATTACATAATGGTAAAGGGATCAATTCAACAAGAAGAGCTAACTACCCTAAATATATATGCACCCAATACAGGAGCACCCAGATTCATAAAGCAAGTCCTTAGAGACCTACAAAGAGACTTAGACTCCCACACAATAATAATGGGAGACTTTAACACCCCACTGTCAACATTAGACAGATCAATGAGACAGAAAGTTAACAAGGATATCCAGGAATTGAACTCAACTCTGCACCAAGCAGACCTAATAGACATCTACAGAACTCTCCACCCCAAATCAACAGAATATACATTCTTCTCAGCACCACATCACACTTATTCCAAAATTGACAACATAGTTGGAATTAAAGCACTCCTCAGAACTGTAAAAGAACAGAAATTATAACAAACTGTCTCTCAGACCACAGTGCAATCAAACTAGAACTCAGGACTAAGAAACTCAATCAAAACCGCTCAACTACATGGAAACTGAACCACCTGCTCCTGAATGATTACTGGGTACATAATGAAATGAAGGCAGAAGTAAAGATGTTCTTTAAACCAATGAGAACAAAGATACAACATACCAGAATCTCTGCGACACATTTAAAGCAGTATGTAGAGGGAAATTCACAGCACTAAATACTCACCAGAGAAAGCAGAAAAGATCTAAAATTGACACCCTAACATCACAATTAAAAGAACTAGAGAAGCAAGAGCAAACACATTTAAAAGCTAGCAGAAGGCAAGAAATAACTAAGATCAGAGCAGAAGGAGGTAGAGACACAAAAAACCCTTCAAAAAATCAATGAATCCAGGAGCTGGTTTTTTGAAAAAATCAACAAAATTGACAGGCCACTAGCAAGACTAATAAAGAAGAAAAGAGAGAAGAATAAAACAGATGCAATAAAAAATGATAAAGGGGATATCACCACCGACCCCACAGAAATACAAACTACCATCAAAGAATACTATAAACACTTCTACGCAAATAAACTAGAAAACCTAGAAGAAATGGATAAATTCCTGGACACATACACTCTCCCAAGACTAAACCAGGAAGAAGTTGAATCCCTGAAGAGACCAATAACAGGCTCTGAAATTGAGGCAATAATTAATAGCCTACCAACCAAATAAAGTCCAGGATCAGATGGTTTCACAGCCAAATTCTACCACAGGTACAAGGAGGAGGTGGTACCATTCCTTCTGAAATTATCTCAATCAATAGAAAAAGAGGGAATCCTCCCTAACTCATTTTATGAGGCTATCCTGATACCAAAGCTTGGCAGAGACACAACAAAAAAAGAGAATTTTAGACCAATATCCCTGATGAACATTGATGCAAAAATCTTCAATAAAATACTGGCAAACTGAATCCAGCAGCACATCAAAAAGCTGATCCACCATGATCAAGTGGGCTTCATCCCTTGAATGCAAGGCTGGTTCAACATAAGCAAATCAATCAACGTAAACCAGCATATAAACAGAACCAAAGACAAAAACCACATGATTATCTCGATAGATGCAGAAAAGGCCTTTGACAAAATTCAACAGCTCTTTATGCTAAAAACTCTCAATAAATCTGGTATTGATGGAACGTATCGCAAAGCAATAAGAGCTATTTATGACAAACCCACAGTCAATATCATACTGAATGGGCAAAAACTGGAAGCATTCCCCTTGAAAACTAGGCACAAAACAGGGATGCCCTCTCTCACCACTCCTATTCAACATAGTGTTGGAAGTTCTGGCCAGGGCAATCAGGCAAGAGAAAGCAATAAAGGATATTCAATTAGGAAAATAGGAAGTCAAATTGTCCCTGTTTGCAGATGACATGATTGTATATTTAGAAAACCCTATCATCTCAGCCCAAAATCTCCTTAAGCTGATAAGCAACTTCAGCAAAGTCTCAGCATACAAAATCAATTTGCAAAAATCACAAGCATTCTTATACACCAATAACAGACAAACAGCCAAATCATGAGTGACCTCCCTTTCACAGTTGCTTCAAAGAGAATAAAATACCTAGGAATTCAACTTACAAGGGACGTGAAGGACCTCTTCAAGGAGAACTACAAACCACTGCTCAATGAAATAAAAGAGGACACAAACAAATGGAAGAACATTCCATGTCCATGGATAGGAAGAATCAATATTGTGAAAATGGCCATACTGCCCAAGGTAATTTACAGATTCAATGCCATCCCCATTAAGCTACCAATGACTTTCTTCACAGAATTGGAACAAACTGCTTTAAAGTTCATATGGAACCAAAAAAGAGCCTGCATTGCCAAGACAATCCTAAGTCAAAAGAACAAAGCTGGAGGCATTACGTTACCTGACTTCAAACTATTCTACAAGGCTACAGTAACCAAAACAGCATGGTAATGGTACCAAAACAGAGATATAGACCAATGGAACAGAACAGAGCCCTCAGAAATAATACCACACATCTACAACCATCTGATCTTTGACAAACCTGACCAAAACAAAAAATGGGGAAAGGATTCCCTATTTAATAAATGGTGCTGGGAAAACTGACTAGCCATAAGTAGACAGCTGAAACTGGATCCCTTCCTTACACCATATACAAAACTTAATTCAGGATGAATTAGAGACTTAAATGTTAGACCTAAAAACCATAAAAACCCTAGAAGAAAACCTAGGCAATACCATTCAGGACATAGGCATGGGCAAGGACTTCATGTCTAAAACACCAAAAGCAATGGCAACAAAAGCCAAAATTGACAAATGGGATCTAATCAAACTAAAGAGCTTCTGCACAGCAAAAGAAACTACCATCAGAGTGAACAGGCAACCTACAGAATGGGAGAAAATCTTTGCAATCTACTCATCTGACAAAAGCCTAATATCCATGACCTACAAAAAACCCAAATTTACAAGAAAAAAGCAAACAACCTCATCAAAAAGTTGGCAAAGGATATGAACAGACACTTCTCAAAAGAGGACATTTAGGCACCCAACAGACACATGAAAAAAATGCTCATCATCTCTAGCCATCAGAGAAATGCAAATCAAAACCACAATGAGATACCATCTCACACCAGTTAGAATGGCAATCATTAAAAAATCAGGAAACAACAGGTATTGGAGAGGACGTGGAGAAATAGGAACACTTTTACACTGTTGGTGGGACTGTAAACTAGTTCAACCATTGTGAAAGACAGTGTGGCAATTCCTCAAGGATCTAGAACTAGAAATACCATTTGACCCAGCCATCCCATTACTGGGTATACACCCAAAGGATTATAAATCATGCTGCTGTAGACACATGCACACGTAAGTTTATTGCGGCACTATTCACAATAGCAAAGACTTGGAATCAACCTACATGTCCATCAATGACAGACTGGATTTAAAAAATGTGTCACATATACACCATGGAATACTATGCAGCCATATAAAAGGATGAGTTCATGTCCTTTGTAGGGACACGGATGCAGCTGGAAACCATCATTCTCAGCAAACTATCGCAAGAACAGAAAACCAAAGTACATAAGAATCACCTGGTACTTGATAATGCAGATCCTTTGCAAATATTCTCATCAAGCATTTCTAGGATAAAAACCAGGATTTATCATTGCAAACAACCACTGAGTGATCCGAGGTGATTGTTCCAACTTTTTTTGAAACGGAGTTTCACTCTCGTTGCCTAGGCTGGAATACAATGGCGCTATCTCGGCTCACCACAACCTCCGCCTCCCGGGTTGAAGCGATTCTCCTACCTCAGCCTCCCAAGTAGCTGGGATTACAGGCATGTGCCACCACGCCCCACTATTTTTGTATTTTTAGTAGAGACGGGTTTTTGCCATGTTGGTCAGGCTGGTCTTGAATTCCTGGCCTCAGGTGATCCACCTGCCTTGGCCTCCCAAAGTGCTGGGATTACAGGCGTGAGCCACCGCGCCCAGCCTGGTCCAACATTTTGATAAACACTGTTGTGGTTGAACTTGTAAGTTCTTCAATTTGCAATTCCCCACCCAATCAATACAAACACAAACACAGAATCACAGGGGAAGCCAACACTTGGATGATTAGAGTTTATTCTATTTGTCACCAAGGACTGTTCATGAACTAGGTGCTGTCAACCAGTCTGTTGCCCTCAATTAGATTGGAAAGTACTGATCAAATCAAAAGTAACAAATCCTCTTCCAGTCCCAGCAAGCTACATTGCTTGGAACGCTCTCTCAGAGCAATTGGTAGAGTTTCTGAACCTGCCATATTCACTAGCAAACCTAATTTAAGACTTAATGTTAAGAGATACTTTTTCTTCTACCATAATTGAAATGCTTCTTTACCTAGAATATCCTTATGTAATTCTTTTGAGCTACTTTATAAAATAACATAACTTATTGAAAAGTGGGGGGAAAGCCTTTATGGCAGATAATCCTCACAATCCTCCATGTGTAGGGTATTCTTATAATTCCCACTTAACAGAAGGAGAAACAGAGGCACAGAAAAGTTAACTGATCTACCCATTGTGATAACAGATACTAAGTGATGAAGCTTGGCTGTTTTCCCACATATTCAGATCCTAGGGGCTGCACAGTTATCCCTTCAAGTGAAAAACAGAGATCTGGGAGTTGGTGATGCCTTTGAGCAATACTTAAAGCCAGCCCTAACTAGAACTTTCCAGACACATGGGCCAATGATACTCTTTTTGTTAAAACCAGAGGGTTGTTTTCTGCCCTTGGCAGTTAAAAGAATACTAATACCAATACTTACTTCAAAGACTTTTTTTTTCATGTTTAGATCCAGATTCCATTTTTTGCTTTGAATTGTTATTTCTGTGACATATTGACATCTTTAATAAAGATATTCAGAACATCTAGTATATTGTTGGCACCATGTAAATATGTTAGGTAAATAAATGTGTGCCTCTTACCTTTCACCTCCTCCTCAGTTCCAACCCTTTACTGTTCCTTCCACACAGTAATCAAACTAGTGGCTTATGCTCTGACTTTCCTTTGGGGTACGGTTTCTTTCTTACTTGAGAAAGTTCTAGGGAAACAATTTATTTTTATTGTCTGGAGCAAGTCTTAGATGGAATCTTCAGCACTTTTCAAATTGTACTTGAATTATCAGCCACAGAATAAGAGTGGTTGCTTTTATCAGTTAGCTGTATTTTAAAATTCTCAGGTGAATATTTGTGGTCATTTCAGCGCATCAGCAAATATGATGGTTAATCTCCACCCTTCCTCCATCTGTTCTCCACCCCTCACTGCCCTTCTCTGCACTTTGGATAGGGGGGAGGTACACCCATATACACTGCCTCATGAAGCCCATTTTGTCCTATAGTTTCTTGATGGAAAGGATCTACAGGAGATCAGAGTCAGAGAATAGAGAAGTTGGAGTATTTCTTACCCCACATTCTCCCTGCCCTTGATACTGTGGTCAGCCAGTGGTTTTACCTTCACAATTATAGCTCCTTTCAGTTTGCTCTCTTTCATTGGTTCAGCTGTCACTATTTCCTTTCCTTGGCCTTCAGGCCAAGCTGGGTGTGATAACAGCATATCACGCTTGCTAGGCCCTGGGTGCCTCAATGTGGCAGACTGTTTTTCCGAAAGGACAATCACAGAATTTCCTCTCCTACTTGCTCCTAAAGAACCTTGACATTCCTGCATCAAAAGATGGAATCTCTGTCCCTCTGCACCCCATTGAACCTGGGATGGATTTTGTGTTGGCCTTGACAAATAGAATCAATAGCAGATCCGGGCGTGGTGGCTCACGCCTGTAATCACAGCACTTTGGGAGGCCGAGGTGGGCGGATCATGAGGTCAGGAGATCGAGACCATTTTGGCTAACACGGTGAAACCCCATCTCTACTAAAAATACAAAAAATAGTTGGGTGCAGTGGCAGGCTCCTGTAGTCCCAGCTATCTGGGAGGCTGAGGCAGGAAAATGGTGGGAACCTGGGAGGCGGAGCTTGCAGTGAGCCGAGATCCGGCCACTGCACTCCAGCCTGGGTGACAGAGCGAGACTCTGCCTCAAAAAATAAATAAATAAATAAAAGAATCAATAGCAGGGACATAATGTAGCTTCCAAGGCTAGGTCATCTCCTTTAGGCAAACCTTCCTCCCAGCTTTCTCGAAACATGCACATTTAGAGCCTTCAACCACCACGTAAGAAATCTACCCTGAGGAGAGACCGTATGGAGAGACCACATAGAGACAGAGCTCTGTCTGAGGACGCTGGTTGTTCCAGCCCCACCCGTGTGAGCCTCCCCATCTAGGTGCAGATATGTGAATAGGTGATCTTCAGATGATTCTTGTTCTAGCCAACATTTGACTACAAATGCACGAGACACCCTGGTGAGAACCACCCTGCTGAGCCCATTCAACCTCCTGAACCATGAGAAGTAATATACCACTAAGTTTTGGTGTAGTTGGTTAGGTAGCTGTAGATAACTGATACACTCAACATCCTTTGCTAGTTGCCTTAACTATACCTACATCTCTTCAAATCCCCAGCTGAGCATGCCTTCTGTTTCCTGTGGGACCCTGACTGCCATGCTGAGAAAGATAGCATCATATATATTAGAACTCAAAAGAACCTCAGAAATCTTAGAGTGAGATCCACCCCTTTAGGTTATAAGTGAGGAAACTGAAGAACCAATTGAGTAAAAAAACAAATAGAGTTTTATAGGTAGGGAACTAAGGTCCTGACCCGTGCAGTGACCCACAGCTCATTAGGGCTCAGATTAGAACGCAGCCTCTATCCACAGCTTTCCTCACCTAGAGCTTTGTGATTGTTAATTTATCTTACAAATATATTATGCAACTTAAGTCACTTTGGGTCTTGGTGCAGTTTTTAGTCCCAAGACCTCCGATTTTTGGGGTGTCAAGAGAGCCCCATTATTTTTTACTGTATTATGTGCTGCGATGTCCATATCTGTGTGGCCCTGATTCCAAAGTTAAGCAGATTTTTTCTAATGAGGACAGGCAGCTTCTCTTTGGAGAATGGCAGAAATGGCTTCTTGGCCATGCCAGCCATCTCCTGGAAGCCTTTTCTCTTTCCTTAAAGTCGCCGTCACAGAAACTTGCCATTTGTCACTCTTGAGGCCCAAGGGACCATTATAAGGTTGTGTGTGCTTCAGCTATGCTGAAGCTAGGTAATTATCTTAGGTGTGCATAGACCCTAAACAAAGATTAATAAAGAACGCACTAATTTCCTTGTCATTCTCATTTATTCGGTTGTTAATGCTAGAGTCTGCTAATTCAGATTTGGATGCATTTGTGTGCGTGTGTGTGTGTGTGTGTGTGTGTGTGTGTTTATCACACATGCTTTCTGCTGATTAGCCAATCTATGCTAAAATAATATTCTTATTATTTTACTCTTTTAATGTAGTTGTATTTTAAATTTTTAAAAAATTTTTGATTTCTTTCTTTTTTCTTTTCTTTTCTTGCTCCACGAGGCTGGAATGCAGTGGCATGGCCTTAGCTCACTGCAGTCTTGACTTCCGGAGCTCAGGCAATCCTCCCACCTCAGCCTCCTGAGTGGCTGGGACTAAGGTGCACACCACCAAGCCCATAAGGTAATTGCATTTTGAGAGGCACTTCCTAGAGAGATAATGTTTAACAAAAAAGTGCAGGAATTGGGAGGAGTAGGATTGGGACTTCAGATACTACCTTAGGACTTTTTCGTTTTCAGAAGACTGCAATACAATTCAAACCAGCAGAAGCAGAAAAGAAAATATATTAGTCTCATATGATGAAGTCCAGTTAGAGTACAACTAAATCAAGGTGCTTAAATAATATCATCAGGAATGTGTCTCTTTCAGTCTCTTAGGTGTTCTTTCTTTACCATTGGCTTCAGTCCCAGGTAGGCTCTCAGCTCAAGGCGGTAAAATGGTCACCAACAGTTCCAGACTTAGCTATCCCAGTGGAAAAATCATGTGTCTTTCCTTGTAGCCCCAGCACAAATCCCAAGGTTGGCTTGCATTGCATCTCTCTGACTACAGATAAGAGTTTCTAGATTACCCAAAGTTGGGCTATAAACCTACCCCTGAAACCATAAGACCTAAAAGTAGAAGGGAATGCTTCCTTAGAGGAAAACTGAACTGCATTTACTGGAAGAAAGAGGTATAGATGCTGGGCAAGAATAAACAACAAATGTCCACCACAAAAACATGGCAAGACAGCCGGGCGCGGTGGCTCACGCCTGTAATCCCAGCACTTTGAGAGGCTAAGGAGGGTACATCACCTGAGGTCGGGAGTTCGAGACCAGCCTGACCAACATGGAGAAACCCCATCTCTACTAAAAATACAAAATTAGCCGGGTATGGTGGCACATGCCTGTAATCCCAGCTTCTCAGAAGGCTGAGGCAGGAGAATTGCTTGAACCCTGGAGGCAGAGGTTGCGGTCAGCCGAGATAGCACCATTGCACTCCAGCCATGGCAACAAGAGTGAAATTCCGTCACAACAACAACAACAACAACAAACTTGGCAAGATAGCATCACTCCCAATTCCTTTGTGTGGCTATGACCTGCTCCCTGCTGACACACCCAGCCACCCTGCCTCTGCTAACCAGTCTCGGTATTTAACAGCAGACATGCTGGCCTTCTGGCAGTTTGCTCCAGGCTACCATGCACTTGGTCACCTCACCTCTGGGCAGTGGTATGTTCGTAAGTGTTTATCAACTCGCTCTTCAGGGGCAAAAAAATGCCCTGACAATATTTGCCAATTTCTTTTGTGTAAATACTCTCATCATGACTGATTCCCAGCTAGTAATGTGACATCCATGAATGTGGAGGTGGGAGGAAAGGCCACAATCCCCTTTCCCCATCAGTGCGAACAGGCTCCAGCACACCTCTTCCTCTGGAGTCTTGACTCATTCTGTTCTTTCTGCATAGGAGGACCTCTCTAAGGCCCTCCACTTCCCCACAGACACTTCCAGGTAATTCACACAGGTCTTCAACCCCTGGCCCAGCTGTTGGCATCTTACTTGGAAGCAGTCCTGTATCTGGGACCCTTATGTTTCCCTTTAGTATAGACACTTATGAGTGTCTTCTATTAAATGATAAGCTCATGGGATCCACCACATTTTGCTTAGTATCTACTACATAATAAGTCCTCATAGTTATTGAATGAATGAATGAATGAATGAATGAATGAATGAATGAATGCACTCCTTGTGTCTCACGAAATCTCTTTCTGTGGGCAGCTTTACCTGGCACAGGATAGAACACATTTACTAAAGAGGTAGACAATACAGCTTGGAAATGACTTTCCAAGGGTTGGGCTCATTGCTTGTTCTCACTTCACTAAGATGCTTGTGCCCAAGTGATCAATAATTCACTTTTTGGTCCCCAGGCCTATGTTTGCCTTCATAACCCATGAAGCCCCAGGGAGGCATTCATTAGTGAATGAGAACCTCATGCAAGGATGGAAGATGTTGTGTGAACTGAGTGCTTTGCTTATTTTTGTTTGTAAGAAATGCTTCCCAAAGGGGCAATAAAGCCATCAGAATGGGGTGCGTAGGGCATGGCAGGGGATGCCGGATGGTGATAGGAGGGAGGGAGGAAAAAAGAGTGCCCAGGAGGAAAAATTGAGGGAAACTAATTCATTCCCAACATCTTTCTTGAGCTTGAAGGGAGTGAACATTCTATACTCAAAAGTGCTTTGAAGCTTGGTTTAATATTGCATGCCTTTCCTAGGAAGTTATACATAATGATAGATCATTCTGATTCTCAACAATATAAAAAAATTCTGACATCAAAAATGGCCAGCAGCTCAAAGAAGGGGTCAGTTTCTATTTATATAGGAGGTAGAAAATAGCTGTTAAGCCTCCTGGGTACCCCATGGAACAGACCCAAATGCACATGTTCCTGTCCTTCCTTGTGCCTCTAACTCCAAGAGAGGTTTGGGTTGGAGTGCATGCATAGGTACACATTCATTCACAGCTTGTGTGCTCACAAGCTGTGGTAGCAACACAGACAAGAAGGGAAGCACCGACAGCTACTGCCTCATGAGTGTCCTTTATAATTACATGGCTCTGTTGAAAGGGAAGAAAACTAATAATATCATTTCTTGAGCCTTATGATGTTCCATAGCATCCTTATTATTGGAAGGGTTTTCTCTTCCTTCCTCTCTGTTTCACTGGCTCCTTACATTCCCTCCAACAGTTTCTAAGGCACCTGAACATAAGGTCTAGACTTTGTCTTTAGGAACTCTACAGCCAAAAGAAATGATTCTTTACCTGGGTCTGTGATCCCCAAGGGGGTCTAGGTTTAGATTTTGGGGTCTTGTGCATGCCTTAATATGGAACGCAAAATTCCAGTTATCTAGAGAGGGGTCCAAAACTTTCATTTGTGTCTCAAAAAGGTTCCTGAAGCTCACAATGTTAAGAGATGAGCCTGTTACTGAACAGAATCAGGCAGCAATCAAGGTGTCAGGAAGGTACCGTGGCCTTACAATAACACTGTGTGATGGTCTGAACTCACAGGTGATGCCCTCAGGGAGAAAGCAGGTGAGCTTGGGCCTCAGATATGTGAAGTTTCAATCATGGTTCTGCTACTGAGTCTTTGGGAGACCTTGGGCAACTTGTATAACCTCCCTGACCTCAGCAACCATACTTGCTTTGAGGGTTAAATGGAGAATGTACAGGGTGTTTGAAAAGTTGGACCACATAGGACAAACTTATGTTTAAACAGTATGTCAGTTATATTTTCCAATACTGTGCTCAATCTATTTTTCTTCATTCTCCAGACGCATTTTCAAGTGAAGAACTTCTCAACTTAAAGCAATGAGTCCAATTGTCCATTTGAAAAAATACAGTAAGTACTTGTTTTCTCTGTGTCCAGACTTTTGTGAACCCTCTGTAGTATATAGTGAAATTCAGAAGAATTTTACTTGAAAAGCTGTCTGGAGATTGGGAAAAGAGACTGTTGAGCATGTAAACCTATATAAATAGGTTTACAGCCCTACACATTTTGGACACCCTCCATCTACAGGTTGTTGAGACACTGATATTTTATTTTTTCCTGTGGAAGAGGCAGAGGTATGCAACCCCAGAGAAACCAACTAGCAGCACAGCTAGGGCTCTCCTGATTCTTGCTGTACATCCCATCAACTGTTCACCACAGGCTGGTCATATGCCCCTGTCCTCCTGTTCGTCTGATCCTCCATCTTTCTCACCGCAGTAGCAGCAAGGGATTGAGCAGTCCTCCTGAATGTTTCATCCTAGACAGGTAGCTTTCTTGGATCCGGCCTGAGGGGAAAAGACTTAATCAGAGAGGAATGCACGAATGTCTATTCATATGAATGTGTTTTTAACAAAACGAAGGTTAGAGAATAAGAATCCTGGGCCGAGCACGGTGGCTCATGCCTGTAATCCCAGCACTTTGGGAGGCCGAGGCAGGCAGATCACAAGATCAGGAGATCAAGACCATCCTGGCTAATATGGTGAAACCCTGTCTCTACTGAAAATACAAAACAAAACAAAACAAAACTAGCTGGGCGTGGTGGCGGGCACCTATAGTCCTAGCTACTTGGGAGACTGAGGAAGGATAATGGCATGAACCCGGGAGGCAGAGCTTGCAGTGAGCTGAGATCGCGCCACTGCACTCCAGCCTGGGTGACAGAGCGAGACTCTGTCTCAAAAAAAGAAAAAAAAAAAAAATCCTGGGGGAATCTTGATCACTCCCCCATCAGGTTAAGTGTCCCTGCTGTGTGCCTCCAGAGGGCTCTGCACCCAGCACCCTGGGTTGCAATTGCTTGGTTTATTGTCTGTCTTCTTTCTGGGCTTCCACCTAGTGCTCACATCATGTCACAGGGCCTATGATGCCTATGTCATAGGCACATAGTATGTACTCAACAAGTATTTTTCTATGAATTACTTCTTAAAGAAATTTAATGTCTTCCTGAAAATTGAAAGGGAATGTGACTTGCAATGATTGAGTTACATTGGGAGATGAAAATAAGAAATATAAGTCTTATTAGCAAAGCGAAACACCTGTGCTGTAATTCCCCCAACTTCTTTTCTCCCACGAAGTTGTGTCATTAACATAAGAAGAAACAAATAAGCAAATAAGCACTAATATACAAAGGATGTTATTAAGGAAACCCTACATCTTTGAATAACCAATCTGACTTTTAAGAAATTATCCTATGCATATCGGCATAAAAGAAAATGTTTAAAGCGATTGGCTGCAGCATTGTTATCAAGAATAAAAAAGTGGAAACAGTTTAATTTTATAGATGGTCTCTGTACAATGGTTCAACTTACAATTTTTCAATGTTGCAAGCAGGGACAGCTGTGGTGCCATTGCAGGGTCCTAGCCCCACTTTATGGACATTTTCTCTGTGTAAAGAGCACACTAGAGACACTTTTGGGTCTTGAGGCAGTGAAGGCAATGGTTCCAAGCTCCAGCAGTTCAAATAATCACCTTGAGGGTTTTTGGAAAATAGATTCCCAATTTATACTCCTGGAGATGCTCATTCAGGACGTCTGGAATAGGCCCCAGAATCCATGTTCTTAACAAATGCTCCCTGTGAGTCAAGTTGATCAGTTAGGTTTGGGGACTGACTTCTGAGGGACCCATAGCAAGAGCTGAGTAGTCTCGGGCAGTTTCTCTATGACTCACTTCTACAAAGCAGTGGTGGAGGATGTGAAAGAAGCACCCACAGAGCATATTAAAAATGCAGATTTCACATCAGTAGAAAGTGGCTAAAATGCCAAAGACAGACAACAGCAAATATTGGTGAAGATGTGGAGCAGCTGAGACGTTTATTCCATTGCTGATACGGGTATGAAACTGTACAACCTTTTTGAAAAACGGTTTGGCATTTTCTCACAAAGTTACACATACGCCTACCCTGTGATCAAGCAATTCCATTCCTAGGTGTTTACCCAAAATAAGTAAAAGCATATGTTAACACAAAGAGTTGTGTGCTAATATTTATAATTGCTGAGAATGCAAAACATCTTCCGGTGGACACACCATAAGGTGGCCTCCCAAAAATCCACAGCCTTGTATAATCCCCTCGAGTGTGGGTGGAACTTGTGACTTGCTCCTAACCAATATAGCAAAGGTGATGAAATGTCATATGCCTATGATTATGTTACATGTATAAGACTCCATTTTAGCAGGCTGGAGAGAGACTTTCCTGCTGGCCTTGAAGAAGTAAACAGCTATATTGTAAGCTGCCCTTGGAAAAGGCCATGTGGCAGGGAACTGCAGAGGGCAGCCTCCAGCTGACAGCCAGTACAAAGCCAAGATCTACAGTCCTACAACTGAAAAGACCTGAATTCTGCCAACAACCATGTGAACCTGGAAGAGGACTTCCAACTCCAGACAGTAATGGAGCCTGCTGACATTGTGGTTGCAGCTTTGCGAGACCCTGGCAGAAGACCAGACTAAGCCATGCCTCAGCTCCAAGCCATGGAAATTGTGAGCTAATATAGATTGGACGTCCTAAGTCTGAAAATCCAATCTGAAATGCTCCAAAATCCAAAACTTTTTGAGCACCGACAAGATGCTCAAAGGAAATGCTCATTGGAGCATTTTGTATTTTGGATTTGGGATGTTTAACCAGTGAGTATAAAGCAAATATTCCTAAATCTGAAAAAAATCAAAAATTCAAAACACTTCCGGTCCGAGACATTTCAGATAAGGGAGACTCAACCTGCAAATGTATGTTGTTTTAAGCTGCTATGTTTGTGATAACTGGTTATACAGCCTAAAAAACTAACACACACCCAAATGCCCCTCAGCAGGTGGTTGTACAAACAAATTGTAGCATATTCCATATGTAGCACAGTGGAATATTACTTAGCAATGAAAAAGAACAATTAATATCTATAACAACATGGATGACTCTCAAAACCATCATGTTAAGTGAGAGGCCTGGCTCAAAAGAGTATACACATGTGATAGAAATCAGAACAGTGGTCACTTCTAGGAGGGTGGGTGACTGGCTGGAAAGGGGCCTATGGAAACTTTCTAGAGTGACAGAAGTTTTGGTTGAGGTGGTGGAGTACATACATTTGTTGAATCCCATTGAAAAGTGCACTTAAAATATCTGCATTTAGTTGTATGTAAATTATGCTTTAATTTTAGAAAAAGGCAAATACCCCTCTCTTCCAGATTCAGTGGGTCTAGGGAAGTAGGGTATAGAATTCTTTATTTTTAGCAAGCATCTCCAGACAATTGTAATGCAGAAGTCTTTTAGCCACACTTTGAAAAAACCCCAGGGCTGTAGGTCATTTAAGCCAGAAGGATGGAGGAATCAGGAACATATGGTTTCTTCCAACTCAAACTAGCTTTCTCCCAAAGGACTTGTATTCTAATTAGAACAACAATGATTTTATTTGTTATTCAGCCAGTCAACAGGCAATTTCATTCAGTTCAATTAATTGAGAGTTTCTGAGAACATGCTATTTATCTTATTCAAAGAAATCATAAGACGTAACCATTCTTCCAAAAGTGCTAAAATGTAATTGAGGAAAATACCCCTGTATGTATGAAATTGGAAATGGTTCAATTGCAATTTGTTTGTTTGTTTGTTTGGTCACTTTCCAAAGTATTCCCAATAGCCATGATTTCCTTATGTCTGCGTATCTTTAAAGTCACTTTTTATGGCATACTCAGTAATTTTAATGAAGACTCAAGTGTTCTTCCCCGTTAGTTTTCCTCCCATTATAAGGCTGTTGCTTCTCTTTTTGTCCATTTTTGTTCTAGTCAGTCATGAATCATGCTGCTGGAAGCTTTCAGGAGCTCTCAGTTGAGGATCATGGCAATAATCGGCCCCACCTGCCTTCCCTGATATCTTGGCAAAGCCTTTGGTCCTGCCCCATGTTCCAAGAACCAACCAAGGAAACTGATTCTAATCAGAAGCCCAGCTGGACAGATGGAATACAATATCCTAATTCCCAGATGCTGCTGCTTTTTGCTGAGCTCATTTCACTCGGCAAAATTTCTTTAACTTCCTAAGCACCGAATTTTAATCCTCATTAAGTATCACAACCTATAATAATGTTCACACAGATTCATACTTGTGAAAGCTTCCTGATAATTTTCTACTTCACTTTCCTCAATTCCAGGTCATTCTAAATGATGCTTTTCTACTATGGACAATAGAATGGTTGATGATCCAGAAAACGATGTTTCTTTTTGGTGATAAAGATAGAAAATGTCTTCTTTGTAATGCAAGAGTAAGACACCTCAGAGTAGTAAGGGCTTTCTGAAAACTTATTTTGTCATTAGAGTAAATTCCCCATTATCTAGAATATATATCCAGGGACCTAAACAAGACAAAATACATTACCAGAAAAGTAACCAGGGTGGAGAATGCACAGGGAATCTTTAGTTTAAAGAGGAGAAGGCTGAGATATAGCCTTCAATCTATAGCAGTGTCAGTCTACATGGCTACAAGAAATAAAATTAGGTCTGATGGTGGAAGGAACAGAGTGAAAATCTTAGCGTAATAAATAAGGAGACATTCCCTTACAAGGAGGTAACAGCCATTTATTAAATCACAGTTCTGTGGGTTGGAAGTCCAGGTACAGCATGGTTCTGCTGGTTCCTCTGCTTAGACCCTCATGAGGCTGAAATCAAGGTGTTGGCAGGTCTGGATTCCATTCTAGGGTCTCTGGGGATAAATCTGCTTCCAAGCTCATTCACACTGTTGGCCAGATTCAGTTCCTTGTGGGTGTAGGACTGAAGTGGTTGGTTCCTTGCTGGCTGCCAGTATGGACTGATCTTTTCTCCTAGAGGCTGCCACCTTCCTTCTCATGCTTTCCATATGCATCTCCTGTTCAGCAACAGCAGGTTGAGTCCTTCTCATGCTTCAAGTGTCCCTGACTTCCCCCTCTGCCTCATCTCTCTGACTGACTCTTCTGCCTTCTGCGGCTGCTTTTAAGGACTCACATGATTACACTGGGCCCACTCAGATAATCCAGGATAATCTCCCTATTTTAAATTCAGCTGGCTAGTCACCTTAATTGCAACCACAAGCCCAAAGCAGAACCTAGATTAAATGTTTGCTTTAATAACCAGGAGATAGGAATCTTTAGAATTCTACCTACTGCATGAGTTTCTTATTCTCAAAGATAAAAATAATGCTGAGGAGAGGAGCACAATAGTAGCCAAAGAGAGGTCATCCTGGAGCTGCTCTACTTGGACCAGGATGGTGTAGGGAAGTACAGGGTAGCTACCAGTTGTCACAATGATTGATGGGTGAAACTAATGTTTTGGTGGGAGTGTGATAGGGATATTAAGTATCCTGTAGTGTTTGGGACAGTCTTGCACAATGAAGAACTGTCTTGCCCAAATTGCCAATAGAGCTCCCACTGAGAAACATCAGCCTAGACAGAGCAGCTCTGTGGATCGACACAGATCTCTGAGTACATGCCCCAAACCATCAGCATTGAATGTTGATTGCACAGCCTCACAGAAGCCAAGATGCCCATGTGCCTTGTTCACATCATCCTGTTTTTGGTAAGATACAGGAAAAGGAGGAACACAATGCAGCTGTTAGAGTAACCAAGCCTACACACATCCCCTTGCTGGATCTGGCTCCTTCCAGAAAGGCTGAAGGGTTGAAAGGCAAATAGGTGACATAGGCACATAGCAGGCAAGCCCTGGGGTGTTGGACCACAGACATGACTCTGGTTATGAAGGCTAGCTGCTGTAGAGGCCAGCCCTGCTCTTCCTGTCCTCTGTCATGCTGGCCTCTGTGGTGTTGGAATTTTTCCAAAGTTAGAAGGTTCCTATGACTGGTTCCAAAGGGACTTTGGTGGATATGTTTTATCAGGGAGTGCTATGCAGAGGAAAGTCCTTGAAGGTACAGCCTGCCATGATGGTGGCAGGTGCAGTGACATCAATGAAAACATGTCATTCTAGTTAAGAATATCCCAGTGTGCTCCACTGAGAAAAGTGTGAAGAGCAAACAGGAATGACTGGTGCAAATAAAAAGAGTGAAGGTAAAATGAGCCAGAGACCCTGGGGAGAAAGGGACAGAAAAAGGAAGTAGAGGGGAGACTAAAAGAGAGAGGACCTCTGTTGTTTGCACAAGAACTAGACACTGACCAGAAGGTAGCACAAGGAGAAGATTGCACAATCTTCTGGATTCTGACTCCTAATCAGCTAGGACAAGACTGGGTCCTTTTAGAAGCTAGGCTGAGGCTATATAATTTGCAGCTAATACAGTCATAATGGTTGTGTGACATTAGAAACTACAAGAAGCAAGCCAGGCGTGTGGCTCATGCCTGCAATCCCAGCACTTTGGGAGGCTGAGGTGGGCGGATCAGGAGGTCAGGAGATCGAGACCATCCTAGCTAACATGGTGAAACCCCGTCTCTACTAAAAAAAAATACAAAAAATTAGCGGGGCATGGTGGCGGGCGCCTGTAGTCCCACCTACTCGGGAGGCTGAGGCAGGAGATTGGCGTGAACCTGGGAGGTGGAGTTTGCAATGAGCAGAGATCACACCACTGCACTCCAGCTGTCTTAAAAAAAAAAGGACAAAAGAAACTACAGGAAGCATTGTGGAGTATAACATAAGGGGACTGATTTGCACGAGTGCATCATGGAACTATTTTTTTTTTTTTTTTTTGAGATGGAGTCTTACTCTGTCACCCAGGCCAGAGTGCAATGGCATGATCTCGGCTCACTGTAACCTCCACCTCCTCCTGGGTTCAAGCAATTCTCCTGCCTCAGCCTCCCGAGTAGCTGGGACTGTAGGCATGTGCCACCACACCCAGCTAATTTTTTTGTATTTTAGTAGAGACAGGGTTTCACCATGTTAGCCAGGATGGTCTTGATCTCCTGACCTTGTGATCCGCCCGCCTCAGCCTCACAATGTGTTAGGATTACAGGCGTGAGCCACGGTGTCCGGCCATGGAACTATTCTTATTCCTTTTTAATAATATCATGTATTTCCTTTCTTGTGCCTCCTCATCTTCTTGACATCCAAATGTTGGAGAGCCTCTTTTCATTTTTATGTATACTCACTGCCCTGGTGAATTTATCCCAATTGAAATTTTGTTACCCATACACCAAAAACTCCAAAATTTATACATCTAGTCCAGGTGTTTTCTCTGAACCCATGTTTTGCACATTAAGTTGTACACTTGAAATTTCTACTTGTAGTTCAACAGACATCTCATACTTAACATAACTAAATCATCACTTAATATTCCTCACTAAACTTGTTTCTACTCTAGTTTTCCTCATCTCAGTAAATGATACTCCATTCATTCATGGTTAGATGATTTAGGTGGCAGGATTTTGAATCAATGATATAAAGGTATGAGACTTCTGGAAGGGTCTGGACAGGAGGAAATATATTATGCATGTTGGGGACATGAACAAATGAGGCTCTGGGGACATGCTGTGATAGCCAGCCTTCAAGGTGGCCACCAGTAGTCCTTGTTCCTCTCTTTTTTGTCCCATCTCATACTGAATATGCCTACCTATGTAACTAATAGGACTTGTATAAATTATGGTATGTGACTTCTGAGACTAGATCTTTTGTGTTTTTTTGAGATGGAGTCTCACTCTGTTGCCCAATCTGGAGTGCAGTGGCATGATCTCGGCTCACTGCAACCTCTGCCTCCCAGGTTCAAGCAATTCTCCTGCCTCAGCCTCCTGAGTAGCTGGGATTACAAGAATGCACTACCATGCCCAGCTAATTTTTTTTTTGTATTTTTAGTAGAGATGGGGTTTCACCATATTGGACAGGCTGGCCTCAAACTCCTGACCTTGTGATCCTCCTGCCTTGGCCTCCCAAAGTGCTGGGATTACAACCGTGAGCCACCGTGCCCAGCCAATCTTTTTTCAAGTATATGGTTAGTTTACAGTATATTTAAAGAGTGGTGCAACCATTACCAAAGTCTAATTTTAGAACATTTTCATCAACCCTCAAAGAAACCCCATACCCATTAACAGTCATTCCCAAGCCCCTTCTCCTCTCCTAGCCCTAGAAAACCAATGATCTACTCTCTACCTCTAGATTTGCCTATTCTGGACACTTCATATAAATGAAATCGTATAATACGTGGGGTTTATTGTCTGGCTTCTTTCACTTAGCGTAAGATTTTCAAGGTTCATCCATGTTGTACATGACTCATTTTTGTTTCATCTTTTAATTGTGGAATAATATTCCAATATATAGGTATATTACATTTTGTTTATCTGTTCTCTGTGATTGTCTTGATCATCCCCTCACAGTAGCATTCTCTTAAACTGCATTCAATGCAGCTAATGAGAAGCAGACCTCTCACCATCTCTTCTTTTTTTTTTTTTTTTTTAATTATACTTTAGGTTCTGGGATACATGTGTAGAACATGCAGGTTTGTTACATAGGTATACACGTGCCACGGTGGTTTGCTGCATCCATCAACCCGTTATCTATATTAGGTATTTCTCCTAATGCCATCCCTCCCCTAGTCCCCCATTCCCTGACAGGCCCTGGTATATGATATTCCCCTCCCTGTGTCCATGTGTTCTCACTGTTCAACTCTCACTTATGAGTGAGAACATGCAGTGTTTGGTTTTCTGTTCCTGTGTTAGTTTGCGGAGAATGATGGTTTCCAGTTTCATCCATGTCCCTGCAAAGGACATGAACTCATCCTTTTTTATGGCTGCATAGTATTCCATGGTATATATGTGCCACATTTTCCTTATCCAGTCTATCACTGATGGGCATTTGGGTTGGTTCCAAGTCTTTGCTATTGTGAATTGTGAATTGAGACAGAGTCTCACCCTGTCACCCAGGCTGGAGTGCAATAGCGCAATTTCAGCTCACTGCAACCTCTGCCTCCCAGGTTCAAGTGATTCTCCTGCATCAGTCTCCCGAGTAGATGGGATTACAGGCATGTGCCACCACACCCAGCTAATTTTTTGTATCTTTAGTAGACACGGGGTTTCACCATGTTGACCAAGCTGGTCTTGAACTCCTGACCTTGTGATCTGCCTGCCTCAGCCTCCCCCAAGTGCTGGGATTACAGGTGTGAGCTATTGCGCCTGGCTGAGACTAGATCTTAAAAGACACAGTTGCACTCACCTTGCTCTTTTTTGGAACACTTGCTCTGGGAAAGCCAGCTGTCATGTCATGAGGACACACAAACAGCCCTAAGGGGAAGTTCATATGGCAAGAAACTGAGGTGCTTACCTACAGCCAACACCAACTAACCACACATAAGAGTGTGCTATCTTGGAAGTGAGTCCTACAACTCCAGTCAAGCTTTCGGATGACTATAACCTTGCCCAACATCTGGACTGCAATATCATGACTGAACCACCAGCTAAGCCACTTCCAAAGTCTTTACCCACTGAAACTGTGAGAGACTACAATATTGTTTTAAGATACTAAGTTTTATGCTAATTTTTATGGAGCAATAGAGACTTACTACACATAGCTTTATCCTTAATGTCTTTTTCTCACATTCCATGTTTAATTCATCAGAAAATCATGTTGGCTTTACATTTCAGTATATCCAGAATCTGATCATCCCTTATTGTCTCCACTGCCACACTCTAGCCCATCATCTCTCATGAGAATTTTCACAACAGCTTCCTTACTGGTTTCCTTGTTTCCACTCCTGCTCTACCTCAGTCTATTCTTAAAGGAGCATCCATGATCCTTGTAATACATTAGTTAGATCATGCCACTGTCCTCCTCAAAACCCTGCACATTTTCCTTATTTCACTCATATAAAGGCCCAAATTCTTAGAGTGGCTCAATATCTCATCAACTACCATCCCCAGGGTCTAGAACAGGCCATGTGCACAGAAGATATTTTCTAAGCCAAACTGAACTGAAGGTGTGGAGAGAAAGGAGCAGAAAGATCCCCATCATCATCATGCATAGGGGTTGGGGGAAATGGGAGATAGGAGGAGAATATTGAAAATAGGAATAAGCATAAAGTCTTTTAATAGAATTTCATTATTTATTTATTTTTTCAAATGTTTATTTTATGTACAAAGAACTATCATGGTTTTTCATTGAAGATGCCTTGGAGAATCCTTTGAAGGAAGATCATTTAGTCCAACTTAATGAAACCGATATCCTTCGCTTACTGACAGAAACACTGGCGGATATATTGAGGCCATATTTCCGGATCAGACCGTGCCCGTTTGAACAGACGCAACAAGAGCGAGAACCCTGGCTGAATTTTCACAGGTGGCTCCAGTTACAGCTGCTGGTGACCCATCTTGCTGTCAGGAGTGCAAAGAGGCAAAAGGTGAATTTCACTACTTTTTAATTTTTGTAGAGATGGGGTCTTGCTATGTTCCCCAGGCTTGTCTGAAAATCCTGGCCTCAAGTAATCGCTCCAGCTTGGCCTCCCAAAGTGCTGGAATTACAGGCATGTGCCACGGTACCTGGCCTTTTAATAGGATTTCAAAGTGTTCCCTCCCTGCCTTCCTCACCACACCTGTAACATCTAGATAGGAAGACAAGACTGAGAGGTCAGAGAAGAGTGACAAGAGGGAGATGGACAACGAGGAATGACAAAGGCAAGTTCCATCCAGTCCCTGTTTTCTAGAGCTGAGCCCTGACCCCTGAACTGCAAGGGGAGGAGTGTGAAGCTGTCCTGGATTTGAAAAATATACTGAGCATTGGAGCTTTTGTCCTCTAATCACAGTGAACTTTTTTCTTTTTAAAGCCAACCATGGTCTAGTCTACCTTAATACTTGGATGAGTTGTACCAGGAGGCTGCTATTTGAAATTGTCACACTTTTCAAATACCTCAGCTGGTGACAAACATGGCTGTAATGCAAATGGCCCAGAGTCCCTTCAAAATTGCCAAACGTGAGATTTCAGGCTGGGACTTGCAGTTACTTTAAATTCTTTCTTTGCTCTGAATTCTGCTCAGTTCAAATGAAATGCATGCATCACACATCAAGAACGACAGGGAGCCATCTGAAATTTCCTGAAACACCTGGTGCCAGGCAGGTTGAGGCAGGCAATCCTGTCATGCTGCCCTTGACAGGTTTGTGATAGCATCTTTTTTTGGTCTTTATGTTATTTACTGACAAATTCCAAGTAACGTCAGAGCTGATGAATACAAAACAGCCACTGTGACTGCAATCCTGCCACTACCAAGAACACAGACCTCAATGGATCCACAGCACGGCTTTCCAACCAGAAGTGGCATGACCCATGGTGGGTTGGAGAAACAAGTTAATGGATCACGACAGCATTTCACAACAAAATCAAGGAGGATGAAAATGAGAATACCAGAGTTTACAGTTCAGAGAAAACATAAGAACTGTTTTATGAAACTTCAGCTTTAATTACATATGTGCATGTGTGTTTATGTATGTTCCAGGTTTAATATAAAATTAAATTCTTCGCTTACAGTTATGGTCAAAGGAGTTCACAAACCACTGATTTTTGCCAGAGTCGAGGCTGGCAAAATACTGTCTTCAAGCCAAAATCAGCTCACTGCCTATTGTCTGTATGGCCTGAAAGATAAGAAAGATTTTAACATTTTGGAATGTTTGGAAAAATTCAAAAAGCAAAATATTTCATGATGTGTGAAAATGATGTGAAATTCAAATTTCAGTGTCCATAAAGTACTATTGGAACACAGCCACACCCATTTGTTTATGTATTGTCTGTGGCGCTTTTGGCAAAGTTGAGTACTTGCAACAGACACTTTATGGTCCTCAAAGCCTAAAATATTTTCTATCTTTATGGGCAAAGTTTACCGACCTCTGATCTAGAGGCCTCATTGTTATGATGCATTTTTTTTCAAGTCTATATATCTGTTTAATTTGGTTTATAGAAGAAACAGGGAAAGGTTCTGACAGAAGATTGCACTGTGGGATTCTGGGCATGTCGTGGACACTGCCACTCCTCCCCACATCCCCTGTCCTGTTTTGTGTGCCCCTCCCCTGTCCCCTGTGCCTTCTGTGGCCTGCACCTGTGGCTTTCTGCAGAGGCCTGCCCTCGGGCTCTCAGAGCAGCTTTGCCTGCCTGTGCAGGAGCTGGAGGTACCCAGGAGTTTAAGCTACCGCAGGCAGGCCTTTGGTCAAGACAGTGGGGTGTGAAATGTAATCCTCTTGCTCAAGTCATGAGGACAGAACTCTGAAGTGTAACTTTCACTCCAGATGTCCCCTATGGGATCAGGCTAGTTCCCTTGCTCTAGACTTTGCCTGAATCACACCCTTGCTTGAGTTCTCTCCCTTCCCCATCCTGCTTGCCCCATTCCTTTTGGGTTTCCTGAAGCACTTGCTTTGACACTGGGTTTGCACATGCATCTGACTCTGTCAGAGTCCTCTTTTGGGGAGCCCAGCCTGAGAGAGGGGAAGCAGTGGGGAGGTTCATAAAAGGCAACTCTTTCTGACAAAACTTTGGCTTAATGGGTGCTCCCTACAATGTCTTGCTAAATATGGACACTTCCCACATTGTTTTTGATTTTCTGAAAGGGAGAAGGTGGTTATCTCATTTAAGATGATTGTGCAATGCATTGTAATTTCAAAGAGTTCTGAGATGAGTCAAGATAATTGGATTCTATTTCCAATGGATCCACTGGGCAAGTAATAAGCACCATTAAAGTCATATTCTCCCATTTGTAGGAGGTAGAATAGCTAATGTTTAAGCTTTCCCCTATCTTTCCAAGTCTCCTTGTAAAGTGGGTGCTTTAAACCATCTTCCAGATGCTAACTAATCCCGATCAGGGCACCTAACCTGCAAACCTGGTTGGGCTCCAGAATTCAGGTACATCACTCACACAGCAGAGGTGTTGGACCTGGCATTGTGGGTGGACACCAGAGGTACACTGGAGACCCTCCAGGGGACTCAGTGCTCCCCAACCTCAAGCCTTGACACTGGTTGCCAATCAGCAGCACTCAGAGACTTTGCTTTCCAATATGGAGCCAATACCTGCAGTTTTAGGCTTTAAAACCCCGGGCTCCCTTTCACCTCTTGATCCTAGCTGGGACTGTGCATATTGGGCTTCCTGTGTGGCACCCAATCTTTGGTCTGTTCCTTTCTGTCTTGGACATGCTGCATAGCTGGCTGTTTCTGTAGCAGTCCTGTCCCTGTATCAAAGCACTTTTTGGTGAGACTAGAGCAACTGAAAGGAGCCAGGAGAGGTTCTAGGTAGACATGCAAGGGGAGGGAACCCTGTAATGAAAACGGGAGAGCAGGTAAGAAGGTTGGGGACTAGAAGACAGCACACTTTATTTATATCTTGCTTACCATAAAAATTTTAAATGACACATAAGGATATAAAGTATTATTTTGGCCAGGTCTAAGGATCCCTGGGAATTCTGAGCATATTGTCTGAGGCCCACAAGTTCTTTACACAAATAATAATAATTATTATTATTATTTTGAGATAGCGTCTCACTCTGTCGCCCAGGCTGGAGTGCATGGTGCAATCTTGGCTCACTGCAACCTCCGCCTCCCAGGTTCAAGTGATTCTCCTGCCTCAGCCTCCTGAGTAGTTGGTATTACAGCTACCACGCCAGGCTACTTTTTGTATTTTTAGTAGAGACCAGACCAGGCTGGTTTCAAATTCCTGAACTCAGTTGATCTGCCAGCCTTGGTCTCCCAAAGTGCTGGGATTACAGACACGAGCCACAGTGCCCTGCCCACAAAATTATTTTTAATTTTATCTATTCATTTGGATAGCCATCTCAATGATTAAATATGAAAATGTTCTGGATACCAGAAGATGACCACATTCAACTTAAGGCTAGACCCCAATTCTATCGCCCTCATTTTCATTTGTGTTTAAAATCTTTGGGAGTCAACGAAAACTTACAATGATAACATGTTATCTTTTTATTTTTTCCACAATGAAATTAGATTTATCATTTACTTTTAAGTTTATGTAAACAATCACTATCACATACAAAGTTTCAGATACTACATGAAAGGATAATGCCACCACTCATGCCATAAACGCTTTGACCATCCTTCTCTGGTTTTTAATCATTTGTGAGTCAGAAAGCAAGCCTGACTGCCATAAGGTTGGCAGGCCTCAGCATCAAAATGATAACTGTCACCCTTACGTTGAATTCTTCTCTCGTTATCAAGACAAAGCCTCCCTTTGGCTGTGATAATTTACAGTTGAGTGACATTTTCAGATACAAAGACTTCAGTTTTAAGAATTATTTAATAAGTTGAGGATTCAAATTAACATCCTGAAAATTAACATAATTAAAATGAGTAATGCACTACTTTAATTAATGAGGAGTAATGAGAAAAGTCCAGAAGCAGAATTAATATGAAGAGGATACATTTGGCCTATCTGAAAGCCACAGGACATCATGCTGATACTAGCTTGAACATTTCAATTATAGAAAAGATAGAAACAATAATATTTGAATTTTGGTTATTTTCTAAATGATATAAATGATTCATTTCCAGCTTTTAGCATTTTCTTTCTACACTTTGACTATGAGCTAACTCTGTGTTGAAACTATGCATTTTTTTCAACATCTACAAAAAAATAGAGCAGATTCAGATATTATTTTCTGTTCCCCCAGAATATTTAATGCTTGAAAAACAATCACAACATTAACCTTGCTTTTTATTTTATTTTACTTTTCGAGACAGAGTTTCACTCTTGTTGTCTAGGCTGGAGTGCTGTGGTACGATCTCGGCTCACTACAACCTCTGCCTCTCGGGTTCAAGCGATTCTCCTGCCTCAGCCTCGAGAGTAGATGGGATTACAGGCACCTGCCACCACGCCCAGCTAGTTTTTGTATTTTTGGTGGAGATGGGGTTCACCATGTTGGCCAGGCTGGTCTCCAACTCCCGACCTCAGGTGATCTGCCCACCTCGGTCTCCCAAAGTGCTGGGATTACAGGCATGAGTCATCGCGCCTGGCCAACATTAACCTTACTTTTAAGAGGTCAAAACCAATGTGGAGTTATCAAGTGTCATATCATTAAAACTGCTCTACAGTTTTGGTTCAGTGTGGTCTGATTATCTTGAATTTTAAACATAGGTTTCAAGTTTTTTCATAGTTTTTCTAGCATTGTAACAATACAAAGAATACTGGCATAGCCAAATGGAAAAAGATTTATGATAGATTTGTACATCTTTCTACAATTGTAACTTCATCAGAAACCTCATTTTTAGCACATCATCTGCGAATTTGGGTTTTTATGACACAGATTCCTAAGGCATTTAATTTGTAAATGATCTTTGGATTTACATTTCTATGAGTGCTAAAACATAAAGAGAACACTGGTTTCTAGTACTTACACCTAGTTAAGTAAAATTTAGGATTGAAAATTTTAAGCCAATAGTAAGTATCCAAAGAACTGTTTCCTTTTGTGGGATCAAAACATTACCCAAATTTGAAAAATCCTAGTGCAAATAAGCTAAAAAAAAGTCTCTTGTGTCTATGTAGGCTTTTAGACTAAATATAGGAATATATTTTATATTAATGGGACTATCCCATTTGTGTTGCTCTATAACTTAAATTCTCTCTTAATAATATGTCACAGACCTTTGTTTTTTTTTAAGTGAAAGTGAAATAGCTGAGTCAAAGAGAATGCACATTTAAATTTAAATTTTTGATAGATATTATCTAATTGCTTTCCAAAAAGCAATCTATCCCACCCAGGGCACAGAAGTTTGCCACATTCTCACTAACACAGAGTATCAGAGAACTTTTAAATTTTCGGAAATCTGATGGTTAAGAAGAATTGTGTGTAAACTGAGTAAATGCTATTCTATGTTTCAAGTGTATACAGATGCTGTTGTGATTGTCGAAATATACAATCTTGTCAAAGTATTACTACATTCATTTGACCTACTTATTATGTATTTTCTCAATCAATAGCTACTTAAACCACTATCATGTAGAAGTTTGTTATTTTATTTTAAAAATGGGGTGCTCATATTAAAAAATGTTTGGAAGCTTGCAATACTTGAGAGCTCTTTTCTGCATGAGAATACTATCTAACATCATACTACCCAGAGGAAATGGCAGAGTGGACCTCAGACACAGCGGCCCAGGCAGCTGTCCCTTCCCTCAAAACTGAAACAATATCATCCCAGGGATTCATAGAGGCCCCAAGGAAAGACCAGATTCCTCTTTGAGAGGAGTTTTTTCCTAAGTAATGAATAAAGATATCTTTTCTCTTTTTTATTTCCAAGTCCAGGGTCTTAATTTCCATTTTTATAGAATCAGTATAAGACAATACCTTAAACAAACTAACAAAATGCAGCCCGACCATATACCCAGATGACATAAGAAGCACGCTCAGTTGTGCTACTGCTCTTGAAGATGTCTGTCAGCAGGTGATATGTCCAATTCACCCTTGTATTCCCCACTGCCTGGCAGAATGCATGGCACACAGATGAATGAATGAGCTGAGAGCATCCTTGTATGTATTATAAATCTGTGCAGGATGACATACTTTCTATTATTTTTCTAATTCTTTGTATGGTTTGGATATTTGTCCCTGTCCAAATCTCATGCTGAAACGTAATCCCAGTGTTGGACGTGAGGCCTGATGAGAGATGTTTGGATCATGGGCCAGCTCCTTGGTGATAAATGAGCTCTTGCTCTGATTTCACATGAGATCTGGTCGTTTATGAGTGTGATATGCCTGCTCCTGTTTCGCCTTCTGCTATAAGTAAAAGCTCCCTGAGGTCTTCCAGAAGGTGAGCAACGCTGGTGCCATGCTTGTACAGCCTGCAGAACTATGAGCCAATTAAACCTTTTTTCTTTATAAATCACTCAGTCTCAGGTATTTCTTTATAGCAATGCAAGAATGGCTTAATATATTACTCTCAATTGAGGTTTAGCCTTTAAAGAAATCCTTTAGAAATTACTGATTTAGACTTTTGCTAGAATTGATGACAAAATATTTTAAAAGACAAGTATGGATTCTCTCTGAAAACACAACTGACTGATTTCTTTAAAATGAAGCTTCCTATTATAAGAACAGAATATAATCTCCTACCCTGGTTCAGTCTACACTATTCCAAAGAGGAAGTTTACACTTCTGATAGTGCTGTGCTGAGCAGACTGAATTAACCACAATCGCAATGACCAATTCTACTGGTTACCTTTAGCCAGAGAAGAAAGCTGTGATTACTATTAGCAACCCTGTTACTAAATGAATCCATCACATCAAATGCCACATTACTGATGAACTAGAAAACTCTACAATTTAGGGGACAAAAATAAAAACGAAATTCTAGCAAAGACATGGAATCAACCTAAATGTCCATCAATGATAGACTGGATAAAAAAAATTTGGTATGTATACACCATGGAACACTATACAGCCATAAAAAAGAACGAGATTATGTCCTTTGCAAGGACACGGATGGAGTTGGAAGCCACTATCCTCAGCAAACTAATGAAGGAACAGAAAACCAAACACCGCATGCTCTCACTCAGAAGTAGGAGCTGAATGATGAGAACACATGGACACATAGAGGGGAACAACACACAGTAGAGCTGACTGGGGGTTGAGGGTCAGTGGAAGGAGAGCATCAGGAAGAACAGTTAAGTCTGCTGGGCTTAATACCTAGGTGAGAGGATGATCTGTGCAGCAAATCACCATGGCGCACTTTTTACCATAAACAAACCTGCACATAGTGCATGTGACCCCTAAACTTAAAAGTTGAAAAAAAAAAAAAAAAAAAAGAAATCCAACAATGACCAATAAGTCTTTCTGAAGTGTTATTTGACCTCTCTTGTTATTAATTTCTTTTTAAAAAATTTTTAATTGATATATGATTCAATAAAATGTGTCCATTTGAATGTACAATTCAGTGGTTTTTAGTACATTCAAAAGGTTGTGCAACTATCACCACTATCTAATTCCAGAATGCTTTCATTACTCCTAAAGAAACTCCCTACCCCCAGCTCCTGGCAGCTACTAATCTACCTTCATTTCCTCCTACTTTTGATAATGCCTCTAGCCTTGGGAGGTGGTGGCCCTTAGCATCACAGGCCTTGAGAGAGTTCTGTTTCTTTCTTTTTTTTTTTTTTTGAGACGGAGTCTCGCTCTGTCGCCCAGGCTGGAGTGCTGTGGCCGGATCTCAGCTCACTGCAAGCTCCGCCTCCCGGGTTTACGCCATTCTCCTGCCTCAGCCTCCCGAGTAGCTGGGACTACAGGCGCCCACCACCTCGCCCGGCTAGTGTTTTTTTGTATTTTTCAGTAGAGACGAGGTTTCTCGTGTTAGCCAGGATGGTCTCGATCTCCTGACCTCGTGATCCGCCCGTCTCTGCCTCCCAAAGTGCTGGGATTACAGGCTTGAGCCACGGCGCCCGGCCAAGAGAGTTCTAAGATACTTTTCTTGCTCTGCCACCACTGCTAAATGCTATTGACCAAGCAAAGAAATCCCAGGGAAGTCTCAGTAGGGCAATTACTCCTTGTCATGTAAAAAGAGAGGGTGTGTGTGAGACGTCTGGGGAAGGATGAACTGATGAGCACGCAGATTATTGCCTTTACTGAAGTAGAGTATTGATTGTCATGGATGGCTGAAGATCACAATCTCTAGAAGAGATAAAATAGCAGGGCCATTACTTTCAGTTAAACAAAGGCATTTGCCATCACAAAGTCCAAGTCTGGGTCTTCCATTTATTAGCATTATACAAAGCTCTTAACTTGCTGACAGTTCGCATCTGACATTTTGTTTTCATTTAAATTTTTAAAAATATTTAAGTGTTTAATTTTTGTGGGTACATAGTAGCTGTATATATTTATGGGGTACACGAGACATTCGGATACAGGCATGCAATGTGAAATAAGCATGTCATAGAGAATGGGGTATCCATCCCCTCAAGCATTTATCCTTTGTGTTACAAACAAATTACATTTGTTTAGTTATTTTAAAATGTACAATTAAGTTATCAAATGTTAGGTCTTATTCTTTCTTTTTTTTTTTTTTGTATCCATTAACCATCTCCACCTACCCACCCCAAGCCCTCACTACCCTTCCAAGCCTCTGGTAACCATCCTTCTGCTAAATGGAGCAAGACAGTTTAGGAGAGAGCTGCCTGGGTGTGAGAAGGAAGAGCAGCTCTGACATCCAGGGGTTGACATGGCACTCACAGCCAGGTCTCATTCTGTTGAACATAAACAATTTCATAGAACATTAACATCAGATAAGGCCACTCTGTGATCGTGATGGCTCAACACAAAGATGAGACCACTCTCTTATGTCTGAATATGGACAAAAACATGAACATTGTCCAAACCACCAAAATAGCCAAACGTCCCTTTGCCCTGGCTAATAGGAATGAATGCTGTTTCCTTACTAATCCCAGCTTTAGGTTTCCTGCATTTCTGTCACCCTCTAGCAAAGATTTATTAGGACGCCAAATCACAGAATTGCCTTGGCTACCTGACAGCATCTATTCCAGACCAAGGCCCAGCTTCCTCAAACCCTTTTCAAAATCACATAATTCAAGCCCAAATCCTACCATATGTCCTTTCAAACACTTCTAGCTGAGATGCTTCACAGTTCTCCCTCACTGCAATGAGTAGTAAACCCAACTTGTTCATTTACAGCTGTGTTCCCGGTGATATTTGGCTGGAGGACACTGACAGGAGAACAGGCAGCTTCTACAAGGATGACTTCAGGGGACCTTGGAAGGGCTGTTGCCCGAAACTATTTCACCACAGGCAATGCCTGAAATTCCATCCTGAAAATGTTATTCCTTTGGGTGAACACTTATCACCTATTAAAGTAGAAAGGTTCTTAGAGAAGAAATTACCCTTTAAATACTCTTAATCCAGCCAGGTGTGGTGGGTCATGCTTATAATCACAGCACTTTGAGAGACCAAGGTGGGTAGATTGCTTGAGTCCAGGAGTTTGAGACCAGCCTGGGCAAAAATTAGCCAGGCGTGGTGTCGTTCACCTGTAGTCCCAGCTACTTGAGGGGCTGAGGCAGGAGGATCGCTTGAACCTGGGAGGTGGAGGTTGCCGTGAGCCACTGCACTCCAGCCTGGGTGACAGAGTGAGATCCTGGCTCAAAAACTAATAATAAATAAAAATAAATAAATACCCTTAGTCTTAGATGTCTGACTTTGAGTAACCTACTTTCATATTTCATTTATTCTTGAAATTTCCTCACGTTTCTGCATCTCAGAAATTAAGGCACATCCTATGATCCATGGCATCTTAAATTATCTGAAACATGGTGATTCTTCTGAGCTTGTTTCCTCAGTTGTGAGTTTTAGTGCTGGATTAAATACTATTTCCCAAACCTCAGTTATTTGCAAATAACTCTCACCACCTTTGCTATTCGTATGTGCTATAATAATGACATTCAGATCATATTTGTTCTCTACAGCAACCCCCTTTTAAAAGATAAGTTAATGTGGCATTTTCCTCATAATCATATCCATGAAATCCTGGGCAAGATGCGCTAGCTAGCTTTCCCTAAAAATCTAGTTGTAACTTTCCCTAACATATAACATATATTTTATATATTAAGTAAGATACATACATAATGATAAAAACTTATATTTTTTCATGTTACACCTATAATCATCTCTCTCACCCACAGTGGGAGCCATGCCATGTTGGGATGACATGGAACTAGCCGGCCCCTAGAAATATTCTTAGCTCCTGTGTTTGGTGTTTCTGTGGTTATAAGTCAGATATACACCAACTGTGCCCCAAAATTCAAAATCTAAGGGTCAAGACTGACATGGACAGTGACACATATTCTTTAAGCACAAAAATAAATCCTATTAACTATTTACATGGCAAAGTAAGGATAATTGTGTTGAAAGTACTGGAGCTTGAAGTTTAATTAGCTTTATGTTGGCAAAAAGCTTCAAATCTCTTGATACTTGGAAACACATATGATCTTTGCTTCAAAAAAGTTTGTTTTTGAATTTTGTTAGGAAATAAGGAAAACAGGTTTGTTCTGATTAATCTGGGAAAGGCTCTTAGAGAAGGAAAGATTTTAGAAGCTACTCGAGCTCTTTCCTTTATGACAACCAGCCAGAGGTCCTCTAAGCCCTTTCTACTCAAAGAATGATTGGTGGACATGAGCATGGCCTGGAGCTTGTTAGAAATGTAGGCTCTTGGGTACTAATGGCAGACCTGCTGAATTGGAATCTGGCCCAATTGGCCATTTTTCCTGGCCCCAAGTGATTTGTATGCATAATAAAGTTTGAGAAGCACTGCTCTAAGCCATCTAAGCCTACCTTAACTGTGGCTTATCTAAAAATAGTCCTTCATAGACATATCCCAGGGCAGAAAAGCAAGGAAAGCAGTGGATCCTGATGGATTAAAAACTTGAGATTTTCAAGTGTTTCCTCTCCACTGTCTTTGAGGAACACCACATTACACAGAAGACTTAGGAAGTGAAAGTTTATTTCATTTAGGGGAAAAAATAAACACCAATTTAAACTAAAATCAAAACCCCAAACCATAACTTGTGGTCCTTCTGAGGCACTGAGGTTAACATAAAAATAGCACTCATTTTCCCCCTCTTCCCACCAGATCTCACCAACTCACACCCCAGCACTCACGGGCCTGAAACACACCTGTCGCACGTTGTCAAAATGCAAGCTTCCAAATGAACACCCGAAGTGCAAACATTCAAATGAAGTAAAAGATGTATGGGTTAATTTATTCACATAAAAAAGGAAATGTCTATCTCTACATGGAGAAGACATGGGCGTTTTTATGAGGAAACACTTTTCTGGAAAACATTGCCCAGAAGGCTCTCTTATTGATCTCAGAACTCCTGTTCCTTCCTTAATTCATTCATTTAGTCAACATTCAACACATATTTGTTAAAGAAATGAATGAGTGAAATCATTTCCCCTCATGGGCAATAACCCAGAAAGCCCCCTTTTCCTCTCAGCCCCTGTGGAATCTCTGGAATTTTGCCAAAGGCTATTTGATATAGTTTTCTGCCATCCTAACAACAAAATAAAAACAAAAGCATTTCTTAAAATTTCCAATGACTAAGCAGAAATTAGTTATTAAGATGGCCAAATGAAATGAGCCAATCAGAAAACAAACAAACAAAAAGCCAGGGGACTGCTCCTAACCATGGAGATTCTATCCTCTTGTGTGAGCCATACTCTAATATTTAGATATAAGAGGAAATTCTTCTATTTTTAGCTTATTCATTCCCTGTTTCCAGGTTTCTAGTCTGAACTCGAAACATTCTAGGCTCCAGTGTTGCCACCATTTCATTTCTGTGTCATATTTCTTCAGCATATTCAAAAACTTTCCCAACTAGCTTCTCAACATTCGCTGTTGGAGGAGATAAAGGTTATTGTTAGAACATTATCAGCCAGGCCTGGTGGCTCACACCTGTAATCCCAGCACTTTGGGAGGTCAAGGTGGGCAGATCACTTGAGGTCAGGAGTTTGAGACCAGCCTGATCAACAAGGTGAAACCCCGTCCCTAGTAAAAATACAACTATTAGCCGGGCGTGGTGGTACACACCTGTAATCCCAGCTACCTGGGAGGCTGAGGCAGGAGAATTGCTTGAACCCAGGAGGCAGAGGTTGCAGTGAGCCGAGATAGCACCACTGCACTCCAGCCTGGGTAACAGAGCAAGACTCCGTCTCAAAAAAAACAAAAACAAAACAAACAAACATGAAGAACATTATCTCATGTAATTATATATAATCAAGGACTTTGATAAGTCCATACAAATAAGAGTAACATCATTTATCTGAGAGGAAGCATTCCCCAACATGTACATTTTGACAAGCACATTTCAAATCCTAAATATTCACGTGCTTCAGTTTTCTCCAAGTACTGCCTAGCAAGGAGGAAGACTGAAAAGGAGTGGCCAGTTACTGTGCCCCTACTCTGTGCCAGGCATTCTGCTGGGTACCTGCTAAGAGTCGAGTAAAGCAGTAGATTAAAATACATCACAAATGAGCCCACTATGTGCTTGGTACTGTTTCCGGCTCTAAGGATCTAAAACAGAAATTCTGATGTAGTCGTTCTTAACCCTGGCAGTATAGTAGAATCACTTGGAATCTTTAAAAATTTATACTAATGCCTGGACCCCATTTCCAGAGATTTTGATTCAACTGGTTGAAGTGGGGCAGTGGACATCAGGGTTTTTAAGAAGTTCTCTATTTGATCAGCCTGTGGGCCAAAGTTGAGAACTACTACTTTTAAATATATGTTTTTATCATATTGTATTAAAATCATGCATACACAAGTCAGAGTAGTAAGTTTATTGAGATTTCAGTGTAACAGAAAGAATATTTTTCTTTGTGCTTATTGAGAACATGGGCCAGGTCTTATATTTCCAGTACTTATTTTCAATGTGTATTGAAGATCTTAATGATGACTATTGGGAAGCTTCTCAACATCATACCCATACTGCCTAGCCCATCACATGTGGTTAATATATGTCTATTAAGTAGAAAAAAGAGGCCAGCTATGGTAGCTCATGTCTATAATTCCAGCACTTTGGGAGTCTGAGACAGGAGAATTGCTTGAGGCCAGGAGTTTGAGACCAGCCTGGGCAACATGGCGAGACCCCATCTGTAAAAAAAATAAAAATAAAAAATAAATGGAAAAAGCTGGGCACGGTGACTCATGCCTATAAACACTTTGGGAGGCTGGGGCAGGCGGATCACCTGAGGCCAGGAGTTCAAGACCAGCCTGGCCAACATGGTGAAACCCTGTCTCTACTAAAAATACAAAAATTGCCGGGCGCGGTGGCTCAAGCCTGTAATCCCAGCACTTTGGGAGGCCCAGACGGGCGGATCACGAGGTCAGGAGATCGAGACCATCCTGGCTAACACGGTGAAATCCTGTATCTACTAAAAAAATGCAAAAAACTAGCTGGGCGACGTGGCGGGCGCCTGTAGTCCCAGCTACTCAAGAGGCTGAGGCAGGAGAATGGCGTAAACCCGGGAGGCAGAGCTTGCAGTGAGCTGAGATCCAGCCACTGCACTCCAGCCTGGGCGGCAGAGCAAGACTCCGTCTCAAAAAAAAACAAAAACAAAAAACAAAAATTAACGGGGCGTGGTGGCATGCACCTGTAATCCCAGCCACTTGGGAGGCTGAGGCAGGAGAATCACTTGAACCCAGGAGGCGGAGGTTGCAGTGAGACGAGATTGCGCCATTGCACTCCAGCCTGGTTGACAAGGGCAAAATTCTATCTCATAAATAAATAAATAAATAAATAAATAAATAAGTTTCAATTAATGAAGGAATGACGATGTGGTACCATAGTACCACATTACTTCCTTGAGTCAAGGAAGGCAAAGAAATTAGCCTTCCTGAGTCAAAGAAGGCATAGTGAACTAGCTCCACCAACCTATCTCTGTGGCAGCTGTAGAAGTCCTTGGACCCTCCCCTGCTTCATCCGGGGCTCGTCATTGTCAGGGTCAAGGTGTGATTAGGCAAGGAGTGCCTTCCGTGGGAGAATCAGATATGACATTAGCACCATGGGAGAAGAAAGAGTTCCACAGGCTTGGGTAGCCAGGGACTGAATTCTGTGAGAGTAACTCTCCTTTACTTTCTTAGAGTCAACCATTTGACCTTTGAAAAATTCTGCCCTCTTTGATACAACTGACTATGGTGGGACTGGGCTGTCAGATATTGAACAAAGTTCCTATGATCAAGGCATATTACACATGTGTAGGTGTTTTTGTAAGTCTAAGTTGTATTTAAATGTCACCTTCTATGAAAGAATTCGTTTGAACAATTTGGGAGACCAGAATCTTTGTAGCATATCCTGCTGCCTTGGTACATCCTATACAAGATGTATTACATTGTGTTCTCATCATGGTAGCTTCCCATGACAATAGACCTTTTATTACACATATTTGGATATATTAGAGACCAGCTTATTTTGTGAAGCTTATACTAATATAACATTATAAGCTATTTTTATACTATGCCATGTTCTGTCATGGTCCACCTGTTTGATAGATACTAGTCTCATCCTCCAATACTTGCATGACAAAGAAGTCTTCACTATTTGACATTAATCTATGTAGCTGGTGTGTAAGGCTCTATGCAGGTTATTCTAGGAGGATGCCACCTGCTGCAGCACTAGCCATTGCAAATGTCATTAGAGTGTCCAAGAGTGTCACCTGAGTAGATGCTGGCTCAAGTGGAAGCACCCACTATTTGTTACTGGGACATGCAAAGAGCTTTGTGTGCTCTGATGAGGCAGCACAAGTTACTCAGAATTCTGGGGGACTGAGATGCACGCAGATCCATTCCACAATATCATTTGGAAATTGGGACACTGGCAGAGAGAGGGTTCACTTCTGTACAATGGCATCTTTGCAGGAAGAAGATTTTACAAAAAAATTACCCTCTTCCTCACTTGGTCTCTCTCTCATGAATGCTCTTACTCACACTTTCACTTTGTGATCTTGATCAGATTTTATTTCTTTCTCTTTTTTTTTTTTGAGACGGAGTCTCACTCTGTCACCCAGGCTGGAGTGCGATGGCACGATCTCGGCCAACTGCAACCTCCATCTTCTGGGTTCAAGTGATTCTCCTGCCTCAGCTTCCTGAGTATCTGGAAATACAGGTGTCACCACCACGCCTGGCTATTTTTTGTATTTTTAGTAGAGATGGAGTTTCACTATGTTGGCCAGGCTGGTCTCAAACTCCTGACATCAGGTGATCCACCTGCCTCGGCTTCCCAGCATGCTAGGATTACAGGCATGAGCCACCATGCCTGGCCTATCACTTTAAAAAATACACCTGATTTCTAGAATGAGAAGGCAAGAAATAAACATATATCTATATGATACAACATATAAAATACATAGATTCAAGCATCTCATTCTTTTTGTTACATTTGTTATCATAACTCGCCCCATTTTACCTGCTGCCAAATTGGCTCTTTATCAACTTATTTTCCATCCTATTTCTTTACTCCTTCCTCTTGTAATTTTGCAATAGTCTTTCTCTTATTGTTCCAGCATCTCTAAAGCTTTTAACCACCAATTTGTCAAGCCAACCATTTCCCTGTATTGATATTTAACTGACAGGGAATAATTATTAGGCAGAAAATTAGATGAGGTGCTAACCATATTGTCTTCATTTTCCTGACACAAAATTTTCCTGGCGTTTTGTTTATAAAAGATTGACTGCATTGTTCATAATTTGATGTATTTTTTTTCCTTTCACATTCTTCAATTTCTCCTTTTCTTTACTGAAAGGAAACAGTTACAGTTATGTAGGGAAGTACGTTTGAGAATTAGTGCTGGATATCAAAGGTGATATAATAGTTAGCTAGAGCTGCATGACAATGTACTACACACTGGGTGGCTTAAACAACCAGAAATGTATTGTTTCACCGTTCTGGAGGCTGCAAACCCAAGATCAAGGTGTCGGCAGGGTTGGTTCCTTGCAAGGGCTGTGTGGAAGAATTCGTTTTGTGCCTCTCCCCTGGTTTCTGGAGGATGAGTGGTCGTCTTTTGTGTTCCTTGGCTTGAAGACATCACCCTGATCTCTGCCTTTATCTTCACTTGGCATTCTCCCTGTGGGTGTGTCTGTGGACAAATATCCTCATTTCCTAAAGCTACTAGTCATATTGTATTAGAGCCTACCCTAACGACCTCATTTTAACCTGATTACTTCTGTAAAGACCCTATCACCAAACAAGATTATATTCTGAGATACTGGGGGTTAGGACTTTGGCTTTGGGGAGACATAGTTCCATCTGTAACAGGGATACCTTTTTCTGTGCTGTATATATATGACTGGACTGAGAAATGTCCTTCCTCAATAGCTGGCTTGCTTAGACAATGGGCCATTCCTCCCAGTTTCATTCTGTCTTTTGACCACTTGACATTGGTCTCACTTGGTATCATCATTCTTCAAAGGAAATAGCTATTGCTAGAGAGAGAAAGCAGTGACTTGGTTTCAAAGAACCTGCCCATCATCTCTATGGGAGAACAAAATCTCACTCATACTCTCCATATCTTTGTTCCCGTTTCTCCTCATCCCTCCCTACTGCCCACTCCCCACCGCCCACTCCCCACCTCTTCTCCCAAGCTGTCACCCCCTTTGACATTTCCTTCTGACCCTTCTCAGAAGTCACTCTGGCTTAAGTCACTACCTGCTGCTTTCCAGAAAGCCAAACAAGCCACCTATCTAGGACTCTTTCTCAAACAGGCAAGACGCCAGCCTTCCTGTTGTGAACTCTTTGTCTCTCTCAGCAGCCCCTACTGAGGAGACAATCACTGACCCATAAGCAATAAGCTCATCTGTGAGTAAAGAGGTCAGTGGGATGAGCTGAAAATGCCACACCTGGGGGTGGGGAAATGAGTTGAAATAAAGCAGAAAATAAATGGAAGAGTCAACATAGCCTTCCAGAAAACTCAGCTTGAAGCCTCAGGTTCACTCTTCTGACCTGCTCATGATGTTTCTTGTTGGCTCCCTCGCTACAGAGAGCACACCCTTTACCCTGTCCCAGACAGGGGAATAGAGCTGCAAAGGTGAGTGGTGGTTTAGCTGCCTCCTTTGTTTTTTTGGTTCGTTTGCTCGCAACTAAAGCAAACAAACTAGTAACAATCACTCTGTCCTCATAATGCTCTGACATCAACAAAAATAAAAGGGAATTTTGCCTCTGGGAAACTTTTGTAAGCTGTTTTCCCAGAGATTGGGAAAAGCTTACCCCAAATCATCTCCCAATACATCCGGGTATTAGAATTTCCAAACGGGTTATTTCCCAGGAGAACCAGGGACACCAAGAAGGTATCAAAGTGAGGAAGCACATTTTGTTTGAGAAGTATCTGGCAAGGAGCATAATCCAATGGGTGTGGTGGACAGGGCATCCATTTTGGAGTAAAAACACCTCTTACTGCCAGGCTGGTAGTCCACACCATAGCCCCAGCTGGGAATGGGAGGGCCTCGAAAAGCTGAGGGAGATGGATCGCTGGAGCCCAGGAATTCAAGTCCAGCCTGGGTAACTTAGCAAGACCCAGTCTCAAACAAACAAACAAACAAACAAACAAACAAAGAAGTCTCTTACTAATTAGGTGACTTAAGTGCTCTCAACCTCAACGTTTGCTTTTCAAATCTGTCAAACAGGGAAAATGATTCCTACCTCAAAAGTGACTATTAAGTCACCGAATATAGGCTGAATTACAATGTTTCTGACTTTACAGGCAATTTGGAGGCAAATTCTCTTGCCTATTTCAATAGAAATATCTAAGACAAGAAAGGAATGAACAGGCAAAGAGAGACAACCAAAGCAAGAAAAGGAAACTAGCTGCTTAATGTGGGAGCACCTGTCTGCACCTAGAACTTCACTGCGAGGCAGATCTTACTCAGATGCATCAGACTGGCCAAAGCAAGGCTGGGACAACATGCATGGTCTTAATTTGAAGCTACTCTGGCCTCACGCTTTCCAGTCCAGACCCAGTCCCTCCTTCCAAATGTGCATTTCTGTGCACAGGAGCACATCTACCTGCATACACATCTTCACAAATTGGCAGGGAGACTTTACTATTGTTTTGGATTAGGAGTTGAGGAACAAAGAAACTTTCTTTACTTACTATGGCTCACTCTAGTGTTGCATTTCTCACCTAATTATGTACTCTTTGTAGTATGCTATAATTATTCTGGATATTGTCTTATCTCCCCAAATGAATGCATATCAGGAATGAGATTTTATCTCTTTTATATGCACTGAAGCTCCACAATGCTGAGCAGATAGTAAATGTTCAAGAAATGCTACATGAGCTAGATTTCTACTCTGGCTCCAAAAGTTTAACTTGTATTAGAGCAACTCTCCAAATGAAAACAAGTAGAATGGCTAAATTTTTTTTAAAAGATCCATCTCTTTGAAGTCATCAAACAGATGGAGTAACCAAGGCAGGCATAAATTAGGGGCAAGGTCCAGGAAAGAAAGGAAATGCATTGAGGCAGACTCGAGTGGACCCACTCCCCTCACCCCCCATCCCACCCAGGCATTTGATTCATAGGAGATGGGGCTGAGAGGCTGAGAATGCAATCAGAAAGAGATGGCTAAGGGATAGAGAGACTGAATGGAGTTTCTAGTAGTCTCACAGGATTGAAGAAATAAAAGTTGGAGCCAAGTAGAAGGGGCATGGGTAAGTACCTCAGGTTCTCAGTTGGGATCCCTGAAGGGCCACACCATAGGAATAAAAAAGAACCAGAAATACCTCTGTCTCAGGAAGGGTGAAACCTAACCTCAGATCAGATCAATTCAAGGTTGGATTAAGACAAACAGCCCTATTCTAATTGCCCTACAGAAGCAAAAGTCAGTCCACTCTGAAGGAAGATAACATCATCTAGAACATCTATAATTTTCATGCCATTATTCAGTGGCACTTACCTTTATATATACATCTCTCCTGCCCTTAGCTTTCAAATCTTCTTCTTGAGACGCGGAAGAGGCATAGACAATCAGAAACCCTGCCCTTTAGGTCTGTTTTCTTATCTACAGTGTGAGACCAGCTCTCTGGCTTTGAAATTCTTTGCCTCTATATGTGCAACTAGCCTCAGCCTCACCCCAACTATGTTACATCCTGTTTTAATCACTTGCCATCCACCCTGTCAGTGAGGGGGCTGGGGGGATTCCTGCCCTATGGCTGTGAGGATGGCCAAAGAAAGGACAGCTGGCAGTGGACCTATACGTATACACTAGTCACATGGACTCACAGCTTGCAGGAGGAGACATTGCATACCATGCAGGGTTGCACAGGATTTGCACTTGGGAACAGAGTGAACCACCAGGAGCTGGGCAGTGTCAAGAGCGTGAGGTGACCCCTGGTTCCCACGCAAATATGTGATTGTCATGTTTGACATGTTCCATGGGCTGGCAGGGAACCGAGACCTGGTGTTCAGGGCCAGCAGGAACTGTATCTGGGGTCTTTGATAATGCAGGGAGTTTGGTTGGAGGACCTTATCCATGGGAGTGGGGATGGGAAGTTGGAATTAGGCCACTTGCAGCTCTCCCAATTTTACCAGTTGTCAAGGCAGCCTTCTAAAATGGTGGCGCCTTCATTTTAGGTATTATGCCACATCCCCCAATGGAGAAGACCTTACATCTACATCCAGTGACCAACACCTCCTCCCCATGAACGTCTTGACTTTTCATTTATCCTCACAGCTCACAGTCCTTTCTTATAGTCCTCTGGTTCTCACTAAAGTTTGCATCTTTTTCACCTCACATATTTGCAATAACATCATGCAATGGGTCTCCCTACCTCCATTTCTCCCCTGGCTGAATCTACTCTCATCACAGGTGACATATTAATCTTCACAAAATACCACTTGAAGCTCATTGCTTCCCAGTGGCTCCTTGCAGCCGTTTGATTACTCCCTGTGTGTGCTCTGGCTTCCGTAAGATCCAGGAACATGCACCAGCAACCAGCACAATCAAGAGCTGAGAAACCCAACTGTAATCCTCCGAGCTTCAACAGCCAGTTCTCTGACTTTAGGATAAAAAAGTAGATACCCACCTCCATGTTGCTACTTTCTAAACACGACCAGATAATAAAAATTAAAAAGTAAAATCAGCTTCACTTTTCTTCTTTATCTTTCTCTCCTTTCTTCTCTCTGTCTCTGTCTCTCTCTCTGTCTCTTTCTTTCTGACAAGGTTTTGCTCTGATACCCAGGCTGAAGTGCAGTGGTGCAATCACAGCTCACTGCAGCCTTAAACTCCTGGGCTCAAGCGATCCTCCTGCCTCAGCCTCCCGAAGTGCTGGGATCACAGGCATAAGCCACTGTGGCAGGCTAACACTGATTTTCTTTTTGACATTTTTTTCAATAAAATAGGTAATCGTGGGTGTAAGAAAATACTTCTTATCAGAGTCAAAAAGAGCTATTTTCATTTTGAATGATTAAAAAGAGATGTGGCCATAACTGTTATTTTTCCTGAATTGGTCCTTTCCAGGAAAAGATGAGGGAAGATAGCCAGTCATAAAGGCTTTCATGTTCCCTGCGAGCTCCCACGATGCATGGCCCATCACAGAGACCACACAGAATCCCCATCACATAATTCCACACTTATTCATCTGGCAGGCTTTTTTATTTTCAATAGACTTTTTCATTTTTTTCCTTTTTTTTTTTTTTTTGCCAGAGTAGTTTTAGGTTAAAAGTAAAATTAAGAGGAAGGTACAGAAAATTCCCATTTACCCCCTTTCCCTACATGCACAACCTCCCCCACTATCAACACCCCACACCAGATTACACCAGACTGGTACTTTTTTTTACAATTAACAAACCTGCCTGAACACATCATTATTACCCAAAGTCTATACTTTACATCAGGGTTCACTCTTGGTGTTGTACTTTCCATGTTTTTTGATAAATGTATAATAACATGTATCCATAATTGTAGTATCATACAGAGTATTTTCACTGCCCTAAAAATCCTCGTGTTCTATGCATCTCACTCTGCCCCAACCCCTGGCAACCACTGCTCTTTTTACCATCCCCATACTTTTAGCTTCTGTGGAACATCAAACAGTTGGAATCATACAGTATGCAGACTTTTCATATTGGTTTCTTTCACTCAGTAATATGCATTTAAGGTACTGCCATGTCTTTTCATGGCTTGATAGCTCATTTCCTTTTAGCACTGAATAATATTCCTTCATCTGGATCAACCCCAGTTTATTCATCTGTTCACCTACTGAAGGACACCTGAGTTCCTTCCAAGGCTGTGCAATATTGAATAAAGATGCATCGGGTGAATTTTTGCATCATAAACAAACCTACCTGGCCTGGCCAGGCCAAATGAGACTGTGATGGAAATCCAAACCAACAGCATCATTATGGAGTGCTGCTGTGTGGGGGTTGTGCTTGATTAAGAGACCCGATGCCTACACCAAGACATGGGCTGCAGTAGAAAAATCAGTAGGAATGCAAGAGACTTATTGGGAAAAACAAATCAGGCCTGGGCACTTCTACAGGGATCCCACATTTTCCAGATGGAAACTCTTCTGTTAGCCTCCAAAGCATTCATTGAGCATATTCAAAGTTCAGGGGGATAATGAGGTGACTAAGACAGCTGCCTGCCCTCAGGAAGGCTTGAAAGGAGTGCAAAGATCATCACAGGTTGCACATCCCTAATCCCCAAATCCAAAACGATCCAAAACCCAAAACATTCTGAGTGCTGACACGACACCACAGATGGATAATTCCATACCTGATCTCATGTGAAGGGTTGCAGTCAAAACGCAGGCGCACAACACACACTTTATTCAGCATCTCCAATGGCAAAATGAAATTACCCCCAGGCTATGTGTATAATGGTGTATAAGAAACATAAATACACTTCCTGTTTAGACTTGGATCTCATCCCCAAGATATCTCATTATGTATATGAAATATTCTAAAATCCAAAAGTATTCAAAATCCGAAAGACTTCTGGTCTCAAGCATTTCAAATAAGGAATATCTTATCTGTACTACCCATTACAATGAACATTTACTGAGCAAGGACTGAGTGTTAAGCTCTGTGCTAGGCATTTTGTTTAATCCACACGGTAACCAGTGAGGGCATTTTACAGAGCAGGGAACTGACGCTGAAGCAGGTTAAAAGAAAGCCCTCCCCAGCCAAGCTGCAGAAACTTAAAGTGTGTTGAGGGCAACCTGGAGCTGCCCCTGTCAATCTGGTGGTGTTCACAGGAAGGGCTGTGCCTTGGAGCCCAAGGTCTAACGTTTTGGTCTCCATTACTTTCCTTCCAAGCCAAGGGCAGGATCAATGATACAAAGGAAAAATTCCTTCTTAGGTTCGAGAAAAAAAAAAATCACAAAAAGTACAACAGGCTTCTTACCCTAGCAAGGAACCTGGATGCCTTCCTAACAAAGTGTTTTGTCTCCCTAAATTAGAGCAAGATGAAGACAGGCCACCTGGGAGAGTACTAACCTCAGAGGGGTGGGGAGGAAGGATGAACTTCGGAGCCTTTGGGACAGTGGACTCTGCGGTACTTTGACTGACTCCCAACCCAAGATCCTTCTGTGACATTCAAGAGATGAGCTGGGGAAAAAATAAGGGTAGGCAGGGGAGGTCAGAAAAAGAAAAACAAAATGAAACAAAACAAAACAAAAAAACGAAAAAAGCAAAACGACAACAACAGCAACCAAAAAAAAACTAGGCCAGGAGCGGTGGCTCACACATATAACCCCACCACTTTGGGAGGCCGAGATGGGCGAATCACCTGAGGTCAGAAGTTCAAGACCAGTCTGGCCAGCATAGAAACCCTGTCTCTACTAAAAATACAAAACTTAGCTGGGCATGGTGGTGCATGCCTGTAATCCCAGCTACTTGGGAGGCTGAGGCAGGAGAGTCGCTTCAATCCAGGAGGCAGAGGTTGCAATGAGCTGAAATTGCACCACTACACTCCAGCCTGGGCAACAAAGAAAGACTCTGTCACAAAAAAAACAAAATAAACAAAGAAAAAACAAAACAAAACAAAAACTAGAGGAAGCAAGAAGTAAATAAAAATAAAAGAAAAAATTAATGAACTGAAAACAGTACAATTAATCTAAATAAATCCAAAAGCTGATTATTTACAAGTAATACAACAGATAATCGGTGCTCCCACTCACTAGAGCTGCCACTGCGGAATGACCGAAGTCCTGGCAACAGAAATCAACACCGAGTCCCCTATAAAGCACCAACCCTCATGAAGACCAATGAACCAACTGCTGGCAAGCTGAGAACACTGGACTCCTCCCACCCCATGAGGGTCACCGATTCCTCTTGACTGGAAAGAATACATGTGACATGTTTTGATTCACCTTTCCTGCCCACAGGGTCTCAGCCAGCACCACTATCCAAGGGCTTCTAGAATGTTCCATCCACTAACATAGACTCCTGCAAACTATCACAAAGATCAAGGGACTTACTCTCTAGCTAGGGAGGTATGCTGTGCGACACCAGGGGTGGACAGCAGCGGACACAAGAATCCCGGTCCAGGACTGAGGCACTCGTTCCTCCAGTTGATACGTACAGGAGTGGGCTCGCTGATGGCTTTGTTCTTGGTCAAGCCTTCCCCACAAATAGTCCTTGGCTGAAGGGAGCTACCTCAGCCAAGGCTATGCCCTTTGCTAGGTAAGCCAGGGTCTAGTTGAAGTGGAGGCCCAAAGGCCTGTACCCCATTGCTTCAATTTGAGACACCTCTGAGGGCCACCCCAGCTTCAGAACTGAGGCCTTGTTGTAACTGCATTGTGGTTCAAGTTCTCCTTTCATCCACCCTGCTTCTGCCACTCCCTTACAGTATTGTTCCTGAGCGTACTCCCCAACAACCCTCCTGCATGCAAACATCCATCTCAGAGTCTGTTTCCCAGGAAACCCAAACTACAATAGTGCTGATTAGACATTTGAGAAGCTGACTCCACCTGCTTCTTTGTGGATACCAACCACTGCATCCCCAAGAGGCAAAAGTGACACTGAGGGTGAAGAGTGCCGTAAGGTGGCAGAGAAATTCCAGGAATCCCCCCGCCCCTTGCATGTGTGGCTGATGGGTGGCTCTTTTGAACAACTGCAGCAGCAGGAGAGAAGCCAGGAGTTCTACAGACTCGGCCATTTTTCTTTTCCCTCAAGCCTTCTCCCAGAGCTGGACTCCAGAGGACCCTGCTTCATTGCTCTTTTGCGGCAGATTCCATTCTACCTGTAGTGGCATCGAGACACCTCCTGTTAACTAGTGACGGAGCTAAGGACAGCCAGGCACGAAAATAAAAGTGCTCCTTCCAGCCTGCTTGTCAATGTCTCCTCAAAGAGAAGCTAAGGGATATTTTCCAGGCAGGACATGGCTTTTTAAATATATTTTTTGCAGCCTACTGGAAAAGGTAGTTTTATCTGAAAGGAAGCATTACCAACCCCAAAACCATTTCTTTGCATTTCAATTGATATAGTTAGGTTTTGCATTCCCACCCAAAATCTCATCTTGAATTGTAATCCCCCAAATCCCCATCATCCCCACATGTCAAGGGAGAGACTAGGTGGAGGTAACTGAATCATGGGGGCAGTTTCCCCCATGCTGTTCTTGTGAGAGTGAGTGAGTTCTCACACGATCTGATGGTTTTATAAGGGGCTTTTCCCCACCTTCGTTCAGCACTTCTTCCTGCTGCCTTGTGAAGAAGGTCCTCTTTTCCCCTTCGCCTTGTGCCATGATTATAAGTTTCCTGAGACCTCCCTAGCCATGCTGAACTGTGAGTCAATTAAACCTTTTCTTTATAGAACAAATGACCCAGTCTTGGGCAGTTATTTTGTTTGTTTGTTTGTTTTTTTTTTTTTGAGATGGAGTCTCATTCTGTCACCTGCCTGGAGTGCAGTGAAGTGATCTTGGCTCACTGCAACTTCTGCCTCCCGGGTTCAAACGATTCTCTTGCCTCAGCCTCCTGAGTAGCTGGGACTATAGGTGTGCGCCATCATGCCCAGGTAATTTTTGTATTTTTAGTAAAGACGGGGTTTCACCATGTTGGCCAGGATGGTCTCAATCTCTTGACCTCCTGATCTGCCTGCCTTGGCCTCCCAAAGTGCTGGGATTACAGGTGTGAGCCACAGAGCCCTTCTGGGCAGTTCTTTATAGCAGTGTGAAAATGGACTAATACATCAATGTTCACCTTTTAAAATGTGTCCTAACCAAAATCCATGAGTTGGTCACCAAAAAGACATTGAGAGCAGACCAGAAACAAAGTCAAAGAGGCAATGAATGAATCAGATGGTGTCCCCTTGTGGTCCTCGGTCCCAGCACAAAGCCAGAATGTGACTGTGTACATTCTAGCCAGATTCTCCAGTCTCAAATGTTTAAGTCTCCATGTTTGAATGTCAGAATTGGAGGAGGACCCAAAGGGCAAGAAGAATGAACAAGAAGTGGTAGAGGAAGGATTGTAGCTGCTTCTTCCCCACCCTTGTACCATCCTACAAAGGGAGGTGGGGAGAAAGGCCGCATCTCACAGTGGGTTCAGAGATGTGGGGTTGCATGCTGCATCGTCTGCCTCCTCCCTGTACCCAGTGCCTTCTCTGGTGCCCACTCCCTATGCCAAGGATGCGATGACAGGAGGCTGCCATCGATTTGGCATTGATTTGGATTATGATCTCTCCTCTCCCCTCCCTCCACCCTCAGCCTGGCTTCTCCTGGGCAGAAGGTGGGGGGCATTGTGAGAGCCAAGTGGGCGTTGAAGGAGTGGCTACTTCAGCCATTCCCTGGCTGTGGGGCACACAGGGCCAGGACTGATCTGGAGGATGGAAGCTGCTGTGTTACCTGAGGATCTTCAGGTCACTAAAGGGACAGTTTGCCACAAGACACACTGATGCAGCAGCCTGTTGGCAGCATGGTTGACGTCCTAATGGCCAGGCTCTCCTTTTCTCTTTCCTGACCATTGCCCGGGCAGAGCCATCTAGCCCACTTTCCTCCAGCAGATGCCTTCACATCTCAAGACTGGAACTCAGTTACAGGAACAGGCACGCGCAGAGCACAGCCCTGCCCTGTTCCGCTGTCCCCTCTTCTCCCTCTGGGCTGGGAGAGCGGGTCACCAGCCCCCACTCATTTTTCTCCCTGACATTATTCTCTGACTCCTTTTTCAAGACCTGGTGTAGGGGGTTTTAGAAGGCCCAGGAGCCTCCTTTGATCAAGCTAGCCCCACAGAAGCACCATATTACACCTACGGGCACCAGCCGAGCCACGATATGGTGACACTGAGTAACCCCACGGCACACTGTGGAGTGGTGCAGGGTGGCATGTGGCCAAGGTGACACGCTCGCACACACCCACGCTGCTGTCTCCCACTCACTCCCAGGTCTAGGCAGTACTGGCCCCACAGGGAACGTTTTCTACTACAGTGCAGAGAGCTCTTATTTCATTTTCATTTAGAAACTGTTTAATCAATGAGGACAGCCTGTGGTCAGGCAAACATGCCCACTCTCAGGCTCGGAAGCCTTCTGGTTTAACAGAAGGGCAATGATGACTGTGGTTTGCCATGGGCTCAGATATTTTTCTTGAACATTTTGCTGCACTTTTACCTCAATTGCTAGGTCCTTCCATCAGAAGCCTTGCACCATCTGCAGGCTCAGCCATCTGCTTCAGTCCTGTGGCTTTGACCAGCTGACCTACAGAATAGATGAAACAAGACCATTGCAGTGGTGGCATGAGCTGGTGACTACGGCTCTGCGACTAGGCTGCTTCTAGAAAAACATCTTCACCCAGATAAATTTCTGTGCACTGAGCTCTTAGGATAGAAAGATGGCCAAAAAGGCATAGTTCTAAAGTCCTACCACGGAGTTGTGGCACATGCAATAATAAAAGCATGGACAGAAACAGCATATAGGAAGAAATGCTATTGGTTTATTTTCTCTATTCTTAAAATTGTTTTCTTTGAAGGAGAGGTGGTCAAGAAGCCCCAGGGAGTAGACACCTTTGTGGGATGTTGAGACACAGCTTGCAAAACTAGTGCAGGACTCAGTGTGGGTGCCACAGTCAGACATCAAGGTCAAATTTGGCCTATGCTCCTTGCTAGCTGTGGGACCCTGAGCAAGTGACTTAACCTCTCTGGGTCATGGTTTCCTCATCTATAAAAGTGGAGGAAACACAAGTTCCTGTCTGGCAAGCTTATTGTGAGGATTGAATGAGTTAACAGGTGTGAAGCTGTTAGCACAGTTTCTGGTATATATTAAGTGCTGAATTAGCTAGTAGACAACTTCAGAACATCTGCTTTTACCCTTCCTGGGATGAGAATCTTTTCATTTTGCCCAACGGGGATAAAAGTGGAAGAAAAAGCAAAACCCAAGAGATAGAGAATGGGGAGAAGAGAAAAGATGGGGCTGGAAGAGTGAAGAGAAGGGGAGAAACGGGCGGCAAATCCCTGGGTGGATGGGGAGTCTCCCAGGCACCTCCATGCCTCCATGTGCCAAGTCGGAATCTCCTTGCAGAAGAACTGAGTTACACAGTCCAAAAAGACGCATTGCCCAGGGGCTCACGGGAAACAAAATGGCAGTATCTTGATTTCTGAGAAAGGCCATAACTTTGGAGGATAAACACTCCAAAGTTTCACATGCCAGCCCAGGAAGTGAATGCAGTGTTAACAGCAGGGGGGAAACACGGATGGCACCCAAGGAAGTCAGTCGTGTACATAATATTGAGTGTTATAGGTGCTATCTGTGTTGTTATGTTATACAACTTTTTTTTTTTTTTGTGGAGTCTCACTCTGTCACCCAGTCTGGAGTGCAGTGGCATGATCTCGGCTCACTGCAAGCTCCACCTCCTGGGTTCACGCTATTCTCCTGCCTCAGCCTCCCGAGTAGCTGGGACTACAGCTGCCCGCCACCACGCCTGGCTAATTCTTTTGTATTTTTAGTAGAGACAGGGTTTCACCATGTTAGTCAGGATGGTCTTGATCTCCTGACCTCGTGATCTGCCTGCCTTAGCCTCCCAAAATGCTGGGATTACAGGCGTGAGCCACCATGCCCGGCCTATATTTCTTTTTCTTTCTTTTTTTTTTTTTGACAAGAATCTTGCTCTATTGCCCAAGATGGAGTATAATGGTGCGATCTCAGCTCATTGCAACCTCTGCCTCCTGGGTTCAAGTGATTTTTGTGCCTCAGCCTCCCAAATAGCTGGGATTACAGGCGCCCACCACCACATCCGGCTAACATCTTGTATTTTTAGTAGATGGAGTTTCCCCATGTTGGCCAGGCTGGTCTCAAACTCCCGACCTCAGATGATCCACCCGCCTCGGCCTCCCAAAGTGCTGAGATTACAGGCTTGAGCCACCGTGCCCAGCCTGATTATATTTCTTAATGTAAATATGAAGATAATTTACCCAGTACTTCATATATTCTCAGGAACATTAGGGTAAAAGGCACATGTCATTCGACTATATTCCTACTATTGATAATCTGGCATGCCTTGATGTGAGTGCCGCTGAGTGATGAAGAAGAAGTTCCAAGCAGACAAGCAGGGAAGAGACAGACATAACACTCAGTGGGGAGAACGTGTCTAGCGGTCCAAGTACAAGGCACAGCATGATAAGTCCAGAATACACAGGCACTAGAGCATGACCTGAGCCTAAAGTACAAGGAGAGGGAGATAAGGCTGGAGGGTGAGGGTTGCATCAGCACACCAGGTGTCTTGTCTGGGCACTTGAACTTGATTTTTCCGAGCTGTAAGAAATCACCAGAGGGTGTTGAGCAGGGGAATGCCACTTAGAAACACAGTGTAGAATGTTTTGAAGGGCCATTGCTTAGACAGCGGGAAACATGTTACGGATCTCCTGCAGTGGTTCAAGCAGGACAGATGAAAGCCTGAGCTAAAGCAGAAGAATCCAGGAATCCAGGTATGGAAGCAAAATCAGTGGAACTTGAAGAACTTATTGATAGGAGGAGGGATGACTCCCTGGTTTCTGATTTGGGTAACTGGAGTGGATCATGGTGATTCAGGAGACAAGGGGTGTGCAAGTGGAATGATAACTTTCTTACTTGATGCAGGATGAAGATGAGGGACTGAGTGTAGGGAAATATGTGTACATATGAGTGGAAGGAGTGAAGTTAGTGAAAGGCTCCTTGCAAAGCTAAATGGAAAAGACGTTTAGCTTTTCTGCTATTTTAAATTATCTTTGCCACCTCTTCTCTTCTTTAGAGTGAGAATAAAGATACTCCAAAGCAGAACAAAGAACTAACATTTACTACATGCTTCCTTTGTGACTTCTTTGGATGGATAAAGTCTTTACCTATATTACTGCATTTGACCCTCAAAACAATAGTGAAATGAATATTGTGTCTGGTTTATAGATGCACAAATTGAGATTCAAAAGGATTAAGGAATGTGCTAAAAGTCTTATAACTAATAAATGGCAGAGCTGATACCGCTTTATCAGAAAAAGAGAATTTCAGGAAACAAAAAAGAATTTTACATTGTTCCTATTTCTGGTTGGGAGAAAACAGGTTGATACATGTGGATAAACAAATGCACATTTGCAGTTTTATTAATACCTTACATTTATTATATTTTTATGCTTTCCTTATTTCAGATTACTCTCAAAATATCTGTATAAGGCAGCCAGGGTAGATGCTAGTATCTCTATCAGTCAATCAACAAACAACTGGGCACCACACTGAGCAAGTCACTGTTCATGTGAAGTTTTCCTTATGGTCCTGCTTACAAGAATTTTACTGTCTAATAAAGAGTCATTATAGGGGCTACATAGCAACATGGGGTGCATATTCAGTGCTAAATGAAGGCTGTAAACTATTTTCAAAACTGCGTTCCCTGGAAACCCCAGATCCTAGTTCCTACAGAGTAATGGTTCTCAAAGGGTGGAATGATTTTGCCCCCTAGGGGACATTTGGTGATGTCTGGAGACATTTTTCATTCTCACAACCTTGGAGGGTGTGCACTGCTGACATCTATTAGGCACAGAGCAGGGATGCTGCTGAGCACCCTACAATGCATAGGACAGAACCCACAGCAAAGAATTATCCAGCCCAAAATTGCAACAGTCTTTTTGAGAGGTTGAAAAAGCTGCTCTAGGGTAATACAATTACTTGATTTTATTTTTAAAACTATACTTTATTTAAAAATAGTAATAAAACAACAGATATGCTGCAAATGCTTACATACTACTTTAAAAAATTTTTTAAATTATACTTCAAGTTCTAGGGTACATGTGTACAACCTGCAGGTTTGCTACATATGTATACATGTGCCATGTTGGTGTGCTGCACCCATTAACTCATCACTTACATTAGGTATATCTCTTAATGCTATCCCTCCCCGCTCCCCACTACAGGCCCCAGTGTGTGATGTTCTCCACCCTGTGTCCAAGTGTTCTCATTGTTAAATTCCCACCTATGAGTGAGAACATGAAGTGTTTGGTTTTCTGTCCTTGCGATAGTTTGCTCAGAATGATGGTTTCCAGCTGCATCCATGTCCCTACAAAGGACATGAACTCATCCTTTTTTATGGATGCATAGTATTCCATGGTGTATATGTGACACATTTTCTCAATCCAGTCTATCATTGATGGACATTTGGGTTGGTTCTAAGTCTTTGCTATTGTGAATAGTGCCGCAATAAACTTACGTGTGCATGTGTCTTTATAACAGCATGATTTATAATCCTTTGGGTATATACCCAGTAATAGGATGGCTGGGTCAAATGGTATTTCTAGTTCTAGATCCTTAAGGAATCGCCACACTGTCTTCCACAATGATTGAACTAGTTTACACTCCCACCAACAGTGTAAAAGTGTTCCTATTTCTCCACATCCTCTCCAATACCTGTTTTCTGACTTTTTAATGATCGCCATTCTAACTGGTGTGAGATGGTATCTCATTGTGGTCTTGATTTGCATTTCTCTGATGGCCAGTGATGATGAGCATTTTTTCATGTGTCTGTTGACTGCATAAATGTCTTCTTTTGAGAAGTGTCTGTTCATATCCTTTGCCAACTTTTCGATGGGGTTGATTTTTTCTTGTAAACTGGTTTAAGTTCTTTGTAGATTCTGGATAGTAGCCCTTTGTCAGATGGGTAGATTGTAAAACTTTTCTCCCATTCTGTAGGTTGCCTGTTCATTCCGATGGTAGTTTCTTTTGCTGTGCAGAAGCTCTTTAGTTTAAGTAGATCCCATTTGTCAATTTTGGCTTTTGTTGCCATTGCTTTTGATGTTTTAGTCATGAAGTCCTTGCCCATGCCTATGTCCTGAATGGTATTGCCTAGGTTTTCTTCTAGGGTTTTTATGGTTTTAGGTCTAACATTTAAGTCTTTAATCCATCTTGAAATACTTTTTGTATAAGGTGTAAGGAAGGGATCCAGTTTCAGGTTTCTACTTATGGCTAGCCAATTTTCCCAGCACCATTTATTAAATAGGAAATCCTTTCCCCATTTCTTGTTTTGGTCAGGTTTGTCAAAGATCAGATGGCTGTAGATGTGTGGTATTATTTCCGAGGGCTCTGTTCTGTTCCATTGGTCTATATCTCTGTTTTGGTACCAGTAGCATGCTGTTTTTATTACTGTAGCCTTGTATTATAGTTTGAAGTCAGGTAGCATGATGCCTCCAGCTTTGTTCTTTTGACTTAGGATTGTCTTGGCAATGCGGGCTCTTTTTTGGTTCCATATGAACTTTAAAGTAGTTTTTTCCAATTCTGTGAAGAAACTCATTGGTAGTTTGATGGGGATGGCATTGAATCTATAAATTACCTTGGGCGGTATGGCCATTTTCACGATGTTGATTCTTCCTATCCATGGACATGGAATGTTCTTCCATCTGTTTGTGTCCTCTTTTATTTCATTGAGCGGTGGTTTGTAGTTCTCTCTGAAGAGTTCCTCACATCCCTTGTAAGTTGGATTCCTAGGTATTTTATTCTCTTTGAAGCAGTTGTGAATGAGAGTTCACTCATGATTTGGCTCTCTGTCTGTTATTGGTGTATAGGAATGCTTGTGACTTTTGCACTTGATTTTGTATCTTGAGACTTTACTGAAGTTGCTTATCAGCTTAAGAAGATTTTGGGCTGAGACGATGGGGTTTTCTAAACATACAATCATGTCATCTGCAAACTGGGACAATTTGACTTCCTCTTTTCCTAATTGAATACCCTTTCTTTCTTCCTCCTGCCTGAATGGCCTGGCCAGAACTTCCAACACGATGCTGAATAGGAGTGGTGAGAGAGGGCATCCCTGTCTTGTGCCAGTTTTCAAAGGGAATGCTTCCAGTTTTTGCCCATTCAGTATGATATTGGCTGTGGGTTTGTCGTAAATAGCTCTTATTATTTTGAGATACATCCCATCGATACCCAGTTTATTGAGAGTTTTTAGCATGAAGTGCTGTTGAATTTTTTCGGAGGCCTTTTCTGCATCTATTGAGATAATCATGTGGTTTTTGTCTTTGATTCTGTTTCTGTGATGGATTATGTTTATTGATTTGCATAGATTACATACTAAATTTTAACACATTGTACTCACCAAAGGATTAAACGCTGCTGCCAGATTAAATGGTTTTGTGGAGAACCCGGACTAAATCTTGCTGGCACAGCAATTGTAAAGGAGAAGAGTTTCTAACAAGATTACCTACTCTGAAGAATCTCCTCAAATTTCCAGATGAGCTGTTATTTAAAAAACAAACAAACAAAAAAAAACATTATTTCCAACTATTTGCGTGCACCAGGTTTAAGAGATAAAATGCAAAAATAGGCTGGGCGCAGTGGCTCAAGCCTGTAATCCCAGCACTTTGGGAGGCTGAGGCGGGCGGATCACGAGGTCAGGAGATCGAGACCATCCTGGCTAACACGGTGAAACCCCGTCTCTACTAAAAATACAAAAAAATTTAGCCGGGCGTGGTGGCAGGCGCCTGTAGTCCCAGCTACTCGGAGGCTGAGGCAGGAGAATGGCATGAACCCGGGAGGCAGAGCTTGCAGTGAGCCAAGATCATGCCACTGCACTCCAGCCTGGGCGACACAGCAAGACTCTGTCTCAAAAAAAAAAAAAAAAAAAAAAATTACA